>NC_007087.3:3695419-3772919 GCF_000004695.1 Dictyostelium discoideum AX4
TTCTCTGTTTTATAAATGTTAAAAAAATATAGGTAATTTATAATTTTGAAAATTTATATTTATATAATTGTTATCTTACATTGATCAAAAGATCATTCAAATGGTACTACCACTATTTTGAAAGTTTTGAGAACTATTGAATAGCAATCAATGCCATCTACATTAAAACTAAATACTCGTAAGCTATAGAGGTCTGTGAACCAAATTATGCAATCTATTGATTTATCATATGGAATAATATAACCCTGTGATGAATTTAGTATTTTGAATATAGAAAATTGTATTGTACAACCTCGCCATCATCAATATAATCACCCATGACTTTATATGAGAGAATGGATGCTACAATTTAGTTTATCCAAAAATGATGAGAACTTTTGAGTTTCATTATATAAAATTAATATGTATAGTTTTCAAATTTTGAAAAGTGCTCAAACTTGAATGGTTTTTATAATATTTATTTTTTTTGTCTTTAAATTATATTTTTCAAATAAAGTTTGGTTTATTAAAAAAATTAAAAAAACTTTTATTTTTTTATTTAAAAATGAAAAAAAAGAGTAGCTTTTTTTATTTAGTTTTTATTATTAATAGCGATATTGAAAAGAGTTTAATAAATTTGGAAGAATTGTTTAACGATCAGATAAAATAACCCTATAAATTAGAAATTTATTAAAAGATTAGTATTTTTGTAAAATATACATATATTTTATTATTTTCTTTCTTTATTTTTTTTCCCCAAAAATAAAAAATGAAAATATTTCAATGATTTGTTAAAAAAAAAAATTAAATATAATTGGTTGTTGACCATTTTCGATAAAAGAAAAAGAAAAGAAAAGAAAAGAAAAGAAAAGAAAAGAAAAGAAAAGAAAAGAAAGAGTAATAAGAGTAGGGAAAAGAAAAGAAACGAACCATATTGCGTGAATTATGCCTGGGATCACTCCGATTATAAACAATAAACAGTTTATTACTAATGACTTTCCACAGCCCCTAACAAAAAAAACGGAAAGAGGAGAGAAAATGAAAGCTAGAATTAAAAGTAAGATGGTTCCTAAAGCATGTCCCATTTTTTTATTTTATAGTTTTATATATATATTTTTTTTAATATTTTTTTTTTATGTTAATTAAATTAATAAATAATTATTTTTTTTAATTTTGTTTTATAAACAAGTTGTTTAATTATTTTATAATATATATTTTTTTTTTAATTTTTTAAATTAATATTTCATTTCAAAACAAATAATTAATATTTATTTTTTAATTTTTTAATTTTTTTCAAAAAAAAAAAAATCTGTAAAAGAACAATGTTTAATTTAATTATAGTGAAAAATGATTTTTTTTTTTTATTTTAATTATTTAATCTTAAAATTATTAAATACATATTAGTTAATATGATGCGATATCACTAATATTTTAATAATTTTTTTTTTAAAAGAATAAAAAAAAAAACAAAAAAATTAAAATTGAAATAATATTATAGCATTATTGTTTAAAAAGAGTAGCTCTTAGGTATCACACGAGTTTTATAAAATCTTTTTTTTTTTTTTTTGTAAATATTAGATATTTGAATTTTTCATTTAAATATTATTATTATTATAAAAAAAAGAGTAGCTCTTAGGTATCACACAAGAGTTTTATAAAATCTTTTTTTTTTTTTTTTTAAAAAAATATTAGAAATTTGGATTTTTCATTTAATATTATTATTATTTTAAAAAAAAAAAGAAAAACATAACCAATTTAATAAAAATAAAATAAAAACAAACACAAAAGATCTTAAAATTAGTTCCTTTTCTTTCCAAAATTTTTTATTTTTTTATTTAATATGTTTTGAGTTATAATATATATATTATTTTTTATTTATTTTAATTTTTATTTTTTATTATATTCTTTTATTATTATTTTTTTTTATTTTTTTATTTTTTTTTATTTTTTTTTTTATTTTTTTTTATTTTTTTTATTTTCTGGTTAATAAAGTAGTTAAAAATGGTGCTAAAGATTTCCAAAGTTTTTTAGCAACTATTGGCCAACCAATTAAAAAGAATATCAATGCTAAAATATTGACCCATAAGATAGAACGAGATTGAGCAGTACCAATTGAATTTAATTTTCTTTCTAATTCACTAATCTTTTCAATCCATTCTTTTTGTTTTTCTCTTGTTCTAATTTCATCCTCTTGAATATTCTTTACACATTCTTCAAGTTTTGTTAAATATGTATTATCAACCATTGTTGTATTAGTTAATAATGGTGCTGCTGTTGTATTATTATTATTATTGTTATTGTTGCTATTGTTATTATGATTTAAAGGTGGTGAAGATCTTTGAGTTGTAATGATAGTTGTATTTGTTTTTTGAATTTGTGTGAAAGCATCCTCTAAACCGAATAAACGATTATGATTAACTTCAATAATACTCTTCAAATGAGAGATATCATTATTTATATTAATCATAAAGTTTTTAATATCTTTCTTTGAACGTGTATTTCTTAAACGTTCATTATTACTATTATTATTGTTATTAGAGATTTGCCAAACATCATTACTATCATAAAATTTATCATCGCTTGTTGATTGAATATCATCATAATCAAAATCATCTTCATCTTCTTCATCATCTTCTTCGTTTTCTTCTTCTTCGTTAAAGTTTTCATTTCCATTATTATTATTATTATTATTATTTTTACGTAAATTATCTTCATCATCGTCGTCAGAATTAAAATCTAAATGTGATGGTGCTTTTCTTGAAATATCTGATAATTCTGAATCACTAAAATCTTCTTCACCATTACTATTATTATTATTATTATTACCATTTAAACTATTTATATGTTGTACACTATTACTATCATTATATTTTTGTTGTTGTTGTTGTTGTTTATTTGATTTTTGATTTTCATCAACCATTATTTCGTCATCTTCGTCAATATAATTAGTAATATTCTTCTTACTATTGTTATTATTATTATTATTACTATTATTATTATTATTATTATTACTTGATTTAACTTTATTGTTGGTATTATTATTATTATTATTATTATTTTTAACAGGGGTTGGAGTAATTCTTTTTAATTGTTCATTCTTTTCATATTCTTCAACTTGTTGTCTTACTAAAGTTAACCATTGTTTGAAAGAATCTTCAGTAGTATCATGAACCCAATTCTCTAAAACACCTTTAAACATTGAACCATTGTAATTGTTTTTAACAACTATTACAACTTTACATCCTGGTAATGGATTACTAATTGGTGATACTGTCCATTCTGAAACTGATGAAAAACTTTTACCAATTGATGATCCATCAAAAAATGTTTCTGATGAAACATATAATGAACTTTTTATTAATATAAAAATAAATAAAAAAAATAAAAAAAATAAAAAATAAAAAAAAAGTTAGTAAATATTATTGTCAAACACTTAAATGATAAATAAAAAAAAAAAAAAAAAAAAAATTAAAATTTTGAAATAACATACCCATTTTCAATATATTTATAATGTTGTACTTCTTTTACTTTTGCTTTATCACCAACCAATCTATTGATTACAGGATTATTTGAAATAAAAGAACAAAAGGAAACTTCTCTTGTATATCTATTATCAGATGTTGGTGTCCATGCTTTCACTTCTATTTGATTATCACCTCTTGATGAATGATACTTTTGTTTGAAATTTGCATTTTCAAAGAAAAATGTAAAGAAAGTCTCCACTGAAATTCTAAATTCTTCTTCTAAATTTAAAATTTTCATTTTATTTTATTTTATTTTATTTTATTTTATTTTATTTTAAAAAAAAAAAAATATCTAAATATATAAATAGAAATGAATCGGTTTCTTTCTTTTTTTTTTTTTTTTTTTTTCAAAGAAAATACTATTGGAAAAATAAAAATAAAAAAAAAATGATTAAACGATTTGGTAAGTCTTTTTTTTTTTTTTTTTTTTTTAAAATACCAAAAACAAAAAAGTTTTTTTTTTTTTTTAAAAAAAAATAAAAAATAAAAAAAAAATAAAAAAAAAATAAAAAAAAAATTTTATTTTTTTTTTTTTTTAAAAGAATTTGTTGATGTAATTACATTTTTTTTTTTTTTTTTTTTTTTCGTAATCATACCATCATGACAGATAATAATAATTTAGATAGTTTAATAATTGATAAAGATGAATATTTAAATAGTCCAATGAATGTGGTTGATAAATTATTTAAATTTGATCAAAACAATTTAAATAATGGGACTGTGTATAAAAAGTTTGAAAATGTAATTTCAGAAGATCAAATTTATAAATCAATACCTTTAGTTTCAACAATTAATCAATGTGATTTAAATAGTGGTAAATTAGTTAAAATTAGATGCATGATTCAAGATATTTTCGATCCACAATTTTGTCCATCTTTTAATAAAATTAAAAATATTGAAACAAATGAAATTGTATGGTATAATAAAAGTTTTAAAAAATAAATAAAAAATAAAAAATAAAAAAAATAAAAAATACAATCTCTCTCTCTCTCTCTTTTAAAATTAAAATACTAATAAATTAATTATAATAATAATAATTATAGAGATTAGAAGCATCAAAATATAAAGATAAAATCAATTTAAATGATTGTGAAGAGTTAATTTTCGATTCTTTTGATTCTTCAACATTTGATAAAACTATATTATATTGTATTCCAATACCCTGTGAAAATAAATGGGTTAATAATAATAATAATAATAATAATAATAATAATAATAATAATAATAATAATAATAATAATAATAATAATAATGGTAATGAACAAATTTCATCATCATTATTAAATAAAAAGAAAAGAAATATAGATGATGCAGATATGAAGAATGAAAATGATGAAGAAAATAAAAAATCAAAAGATCAAAAATCTACAACCACTACAACTACTACAACTTCAAAAGAAGGAGAAGAAGAAGGTGAAGAAGGAGAACAATTAACAAAATCAAAGAAATTATTAACAAATAATAAAATTGATATTAATAAAATATTTAATTATCCAATCCCAATCGATTCAAATGATGAAAATAATTTAAAAACACCTTTTATTGTAAATATTTATGATGATGATATTATATTTGATGAAAATAATAAAGCAGTAACATTTAAAATTAATGAAATCATTGAATTTGTTGGTGTTGTTGCAAAATTTAATCCAACTTTACAACATCAATCCTCTAATTCTTCAGATCAAGGTGAAACAACAACAACAATCATTGATTTAATGTCAATGTTAGATGTTGATGAAATTTCAACTATTCCAGATACATTAATACCACAATTTCATGCTATAACTTATAGATATTTAGATCCATATAAATTTAATCACTTAAATCCATTCTCAATAGATACAAATACAACTATAAATAATAATAATAATAATAATAATAATAATAATAATAATAATAATAATAATAATAATAATAATAATAATAATAATAATAATAATAATAATCCAAATAATAATAATCCAAATAATAATAATCTAAATAATAATTTAATTAGAAATGAATTAATTAAATTTATAAAATTATTTATAGTTGATGAATTATTATCAGAATATTTATTATTTCATTTAATATCAAAAGTTTATTCATTTACATCAGGATTATCTATTGGTAATTTTTCAATGAATATATCAATACCAAATGATAAAGAATTTCAAAGATTACCACAACTCATTGAATTATTATATGAAATATTATTAGCACGTTCTTATAGATTCTCAATGTCATTAGAGAATTTAAATGATATGGATGTTGTGCCCTATAAAGATTATGATCGTAATAGAATCGTATCTGGTTTATTACAATTACCAAAAGGTACAAATTTAATATTGGATGAAACTCAATTAACAGAGGGTAAAGTTGAATCACAAGGTATTAAAGTATTGAATGCTTTAAATACTTTATCAATTCAACAAAAGGTTGAATACGATTTCAAATATCATCCAATCGAAATTCAAACTGATTTACCAACCATTTCAATCTCTTTTGGCAAATCTTTAATTAAAGGTACAACTCAAATTTCAATTAATAAATCAATTCAATTACCAACCATCAATGAAATTAATCAACAATTGATTCATAGTTATAATAATGATAAATTAAATCAATTTAGAAATTATATAAATCATTGTAAAAATTTATCTTTTAAAATCTCTTCACCAACCACTACTACTATTGCTGAATCTGATGATGCAACTCGTCATATTCAAGAAGATTTTGTAAAATCAAGACAATTAGATTCAAAAATGACTACAGATGTATTTCATTATTGGTTAACATTATCAAGATTAGTTGCTTTATCTTTTAATGATCAATATATTAAAATTGATAAATGGAATATAATGAAATCACTTGAAGAAAAAAGAAAATTAACAATAAATAATTTATAATAATAAATTTTTGAAAAAAAATAAAAGATAAAAACATTTCAAATGTTATTATTTATTAATATTTAAGTTTTTTAGTTTTTGGTTTGGTTTTATTATCATATTCGTTATGATTTTTTTTATTTATTTTTTTTTTTATTTCTTTTTTTATTTTTTATTATTAAATAGAAGTAATAGCAGTAGTTGAGTTATCTAAATCAACATCTTGTTCACTTTGTAATTCATCTTGTTGAGATTCATCTTGATCATCATTATTATCATCATCTTCTTCATAGTATTCTTCATCAGATTCACCAAATCTAATAGTACCATCTTCTTCTGCAATGAAACCCATTGATAATTTTTTGGTAACTTTTAATTTTGGTTCAACTGGTGGTAAACTATAATATTGTTTTGGTTTTTCTGGTTCTTTTTCTTCAACAATTGGTACTTTTTCTTTTTCTTTTTCTTCTTGTTGTTGTTTTTCTTTTTCTTTTTCTTTTTCTTTTTCTTTTTCTTCTTTCTCTTGTTGTTGTTGTTTTAATTCTTGTTGTTTTAATTCTTGTTGTTTTAATTCTTGTTGTTTTAATTCTTGTTGTTTTTCTTCAGTGACTTCTTGTTTAACAATTGGAACTCCGGTTGAAGAAGATTCATCATTCTTTTCTTTTTTATCAGAATCAGATTCTTTTAATTTTTGTTGTTTAGAGATTGAAAGTGAAGTTGAAGTATGATTCATAATATTTGAAGGGTTAAGAGAAATATTTTCTAAAGAGGAATAAATCGATGGAAGAGTTAATTTATCGAAACCTAATGGTGTTGATGGACTTGATGGTGTTTTATCAAACATTCTAAATGTTTTTGATGGAGTGGATGGTTGATGAAAAAATGCTGAAATTGGTGATGGTTCTGACATATTTGAAGAGTTATTATTATTATTATTACTACTATTGTTGTTATTATTATTATTATTATTATTTACAGTATTGTCATTATCAGCACTAATATTGTTATTGCTATTGTTGTTGGTGTTGGTATTATTTACATTTTTATTAAATCTTAAAACAACTTTACCAGATGAAATGGTAATTTGTGGTGAATCAGGTGGTTGATGTAATGAATCATTACCTAATTCAGTACCCATTGGTGATGGGAATGGTAACATTGGTGAGTGATATAATTTAAGATCTTGAATTGGACTTGCTGGGAAATGGTTGGATGGAAATAATACATTACTGCTACTTGCAACAGCTGGTGTTGAACCAGAATTTGATGAACTAGTTGTTGTAGTTGTTGTGGTAGTGGTTGTAGTTGTAGTTGTGGTTGTTGGTGTATGTGGTGTTTGAGTTGATGATGATGATGTAGTATTACCAGAAAGTTGTGATGGAGTATGTGGTACGAAATCAACTTGTGCTGGACTATCAGCTTCATGGAAAGCTTGCTTTGGTGTTGAGAAATAAAGTGGTGGTGTACCATGTTGATGAATATTCATTAATGGATGATTATGAATTGATGAGAATGATGCTGGTGATGTGACACTATGATTATTCTTATTATTATTATTGTTATTATTATTATTATTATTATTATTATTCTTTGAATCATCCTCATTGTCATCATCATCATCATCTTCACCTTCGTCATTGCTATTACCATTATCAGCGATTTGATTGGTATGATAATTTGGATAATTATTGTTATTAGAGTCAGCAACTTCATATTCTACTTGAATTTCATCACTATTACTATCAGCTGGATTAGAATTTTCATCATCTTCATCATTACCCATTGATTGATCACCATTATTATTATTATTATTATTATTATTATTATTATTATTATTATTATTATTGTTATTATTATTATTATTGTTATTATTATTATTGTTATTATTATTACTATTATTATTATTATTATTATTTTCATGGAATTGTGAAAATGGTAAATTTGGTGATTTGAAAGTTGTCTTTGGACTTTGTGGAACCTTATTATTTGCTAAAATTACTGGTGTTGTAGTTAATTTCTTTTTATTATTTTTATCTTCTTGTTGTTGTTGTTGATTTTGTGGTGGTTGTTGATTTTGTTGTTGTGGTTGATGTTGTTGTTGTTGGTTTTGTGGTTGATGTTGTTGTGGTTGTTGATTTTGTTGTTGTGGTGGATATTTAACTTCATTACTATTATTATTATTATTATTATTATTGTTGTTATTATTATTATTATTATTATTCATATTCATATTCATATTATTATTGTTATTATTATTGTTATTATTATTATTATTATTATTGTTATTGTTATTATTATTATTATTATTATTATTATTATTATTGTTGTTATTATTATTATTATTATTATTATCAAAATTATTATTTAAATTATTATTATTATTATTAATTAATTGAATATCATCGGATTGATCAGATTTCTTAGAATTTCTTTTCTTTTTTACATAACCATCTTCAAATTTATGAATATTTCTTTTGTGTTCATTAAGATCGGATAATTGAACGAAACGGCTATCACAATCAGCATAATCACAATGGAATGGTTTTTCACCGGTATGTTTATAACGAATGTGATGAATTAAGTTGTATGCACTTTTTAATGGTTTATCGGCACGGTTACATCCAACCCATTCACAATAGGATTCACTCTTTTTACCTCTTTGTTTCTTTACATGATCAGCGATATGTTCGCCCAAGTCTGATAACTTTTCAAAGATAGCTCCTAAATTGCAATCACTCCATTTACATTCGAATGGTCCTGGAGGATCTGATGATTTTCTTTTACGTGGTTTTCTATTTACAGTTGTTATTTGTTGTGATTGTTGTGATTGTTGAATATCAGTAGTATTTTGTTGTTGTTGTAGTTGTTGTTTTGATGGTGATGATGGTGCATTTGTAGTAGGAGTGGTGGTAGTAGTTGTAGTAGTTGTAATTGGTTTATTAATATTAGTTGGTTTAGTATCTTCATTCTTTTTACTTTTACTAGTTCTTTTGACTGGCTTCTCTGGTACAGCTTGTGATGAAAGTGGTGGTGGTAATTGTGGTTGTGATTGATCACCAAAAATATTTGATGGAGATGGTGATGAATCAACATCACTGCTACTCATATATTCTTGGTCAATATATTGTTGTTGTTGTTGTTGTTGTTGTTGTTGTTGTTGTTGTTGTTGCATGTTATGCATATTATGTTGTTGTTGTTGTTGGTGGTGGTGATTATGATTATTATGATTATGTTGTTGTTGATCATTATACAATTTTTGTTTCTTATATAGTCTATCATCACCTACTAAAGAAGTAGTATTATTAGAAATATTAGATGATTTTGACTTTTGGGATGTTGAATCCCAATATTGGTCAAAATCATCACTAAAGAAACTATTTGGAGTACCATTATTATTAACACTATCATTATTATTATTATTAACTTTATTCATCATATTTGGATTCGATGTCATCTCTTTAAATAAATGAGAATAAATCGATTCATCAACAGATTTAATAAAACTATTATTATTATTATTATTACTACCATTATTATTATTATTATTATTATTATTATTATTATTATTATTATTATTATAGCCGATTGGTGGTTGTGTTTTAATTGGTACATTTATCTTCTTTCTTCTAGAGAGAGTTCTATTGTTACTAACTAAAGATTACCCAAGAGAAACAAAGAGAGGAAAGAGAGGGGAGAGAGGAGGGAGAGAAAGCCAAAAGGTAAAGATACATAGCAAAGAGAGGGGGAATGGGAAAGCAGCAAGAAGAAGCAAGTACAAACAAAGAGAGGATGAAAAATAAATAAAAAATAAATAAATAAAAAAGAAAAGTTAGAATTTGTATATAAAATAAAATAAAATTTTCTTTCAAAAACTTACTTGGATCATATGGATCTAAAAGATGATTAAATTTAATATGGCTTGTTAAACTTTGGAAATCTTTTAAAACAACACCACAGTAATCCCAATCACAAGTTGTAAAAGTACTACTTGTACCATTACTATTTCTAATATTAATAGTTGGTTTATCCTTGAAATGATCATTTCTAAAATGAATCCAAAATTCAGAGATTGCATAGAAATTACATTCACAACCATTCCATTTACAAACAATAGCTTGATGTGATTGTGATTCATCATTATTGTTATTATTATTATTATTATTATTATTTAAATTATGTGTATGATTATTAATACCATTACTATTATTTAAACTATGAATACTTAAACTACTATTATTGTTATTATTATTATTACTATTATTATTATTATTATTATTATTATTATTATTATTTAAATTATGAATACTCGATAATAAATGATGATTATTATGTGTATTATGATTATGATTGTGATTATGATTATGATTATGATTGTGATTGTAACTATTAATTAAATGTTGTATATTTTGTAAATTCATATGATTATTATGTGGTGTAGTTTGTGGTAAATGTATATGATGTAATTGTTGATTTAAATTTAAACCATTTAATGTAGAAGTGTTACCGAGTAATGATGACAAAGAGGTATTCAAATAAGATTGTTGTGGCAAGCTACTTTGTAAGGCGTACAAGAAATCTGGTTGTAATGTAATACTATTGGCATTTGGGTCTTGATCGAATCCAAATAAAAAACTTGGATTAGTAAATGCTGATCCACTACTACTAGTTGTTGATGGTGCATTACTAACTGTGGTGTTACTATTTGTATTATTATTATTTGTATTATTATTATTGGTATTATTATTATTATTATCAACTACATTATGTGAAATTATACCACCTAATGTATCAATTAAATGATTTTGATAATGTGGTGATGGTATTGAATTTATTTGTTGTTGTAATGATTGTTGTTGTTGTACTGGTGGTTGTGGTGGTAATGATTGTTGTTGTTGTATTGATTGTTGTTGTTGTGCTTGTTGTTGTTGTTTTGTATTTGATAATGCCATTAATAATTGATCGAGACCAACACCAATGGCACCAGCAATCTTATTTAAAGAATTTATTGATGAAGAAGATAAGCTTAGACTATTTACATTATTAATTGAGCTAGTAGTCATATTTATATTACTACTATCAAAGTTTGAATTATTTATAGGTGAATGATTATTATTAGAAGCCGTGGTTGATTTTTTAGAATCTAATTTAATATCATCTAAAAAAAAAAAATATATATATAAAAATAATAATAATAATGATTTAATAAAATTTAAAAATAATTAATTAATTGATTGATTGATTATAAAAAAAAAAAATTTAAAATTAAAAAAAAAAAAAAAAAAGTAAAGTTAAAAATAAATAAATTAATTTATGAAGATGTAATATTTTCGATATTTTAAGAATGTTTATTATAAAAAAAAAAAAAAAAATTAAAAAAAAAAAATAATAAATTAAAAAAAATAATAAAATGTTTAATTATTTAAAAAAAAAAAAAAAAATTTTAAATTTAATGCTATAAATAAATTTTATATGTTTATATGGTGTTATGCTATTTATTATGTTGAAGTCTTTTAATCAAAATGATTTATTTTTTTTTTTTGGTTGTTTAATTTTCTTGTTGAGTTTTTTTGTCGTTGAAAAAAATGAATCTACTTACCGCTATTATTATTATTATCGCCCAGGGAATTCATATTAACAAAAATAATTATTTTTAAATTTATGTGGGTTGTTTTTAAAATAATTTTTTAATTTTTTTTTTTTTTTTTAATTTTTTTTTTTTTTTTTTTTTTTTTCCTTTTATGGCTATCTCTTATTTTACAAAAAGACATCAACCTAATATAGACATAATGGGGGTTTTTTGTTTTTGTTTTTTTTATTTTTAATTTTTTTTTTTTTTTTTTTTTTTGTTTTTTTTCTTTTTATGTATGAAGAATCGATTAAATTTATTGAGTGAAAACAAAATTTTTTATGATCGGCTTTCTAATAATAAAAAAACAAAAAAAAATATCATGTCGGTTTGCACAAAAAAAAAATTAAAAAAAAAAAAAAATTAAAAAAAAATTAAATTTAATTTTTAAAAAATTAAAAAAAAAATAAATTTAATTAAAATCGAATCCAACTTACTCATGCGACCAGGTTAAACAAGAATTTTGGTGTGCGAATAATTGTTTTTTTTTTTTTTTTGTTGTTGAAATATTTCAACAACACTAATATGAAATAGAAGAATGGTTGAAAATAAAAAAAAAAAAAAAAAAAAAAAAAAAAAAAAAAAAAAAAAATAAACAAAAAAATTTAATAAAAATAATAAAAATAAAAAAAAAATTATTAAAGATATTTTTAGAAAATAATCAATTTTTTTTTTTGTTTTTTTTTTTTGTTTTTTTTTTTAATTTTTTCTAAACATGTACAAAAAATTAATTTTAATTTTTTTTTAATTTTTAATTTTTTTTTTTTTTTAATTTTTTTTTTTCAATTTTTTTTATTCAACCCTATTAAAACCAGGAAAAGAAGATGGTTGAGAGAGAGTCAAAAAAAAAAAAAAAAAATTAAAAATTGAAAAAAAAAAATTGAATAGCCCACAATTGTTAAATAATTGGATGGGTATAAGTTATAATTTATTAAAAAGAAAAATTTATTTATTGTTTTTTTTTTTTTTTTTTTTAGTTGATATTTTATTATATTTTTTGTTAATGTTGAAAATATAATAATCAAATCAAAAAATAATAATCAAATCGTATTATAATAATAATTATTAAAATTCGTGCACAACAAAGAGAATCTTAGATATTTCTTTGTGTTGTTTAATATTTTAATAGTTTATTATAATTATGTATTTTTGGATTTTTTTTTTTTTTTTTTTTACTAATTTTTTAAGTGAATTCACTTTTCTGTATAGCCATAATGTTGTCATTATGTCAATGAGCCTGTCAAACAAGAAAAAGAAAACCTTTTTTATTTGATGGTCTGAATCTCTGTGGTTGATTCTAAAAAACTATCTAAAATTTAAACTAAAAAAAATGATTTTTTCATTTTTTTTTTTTTGACCAGGAAAACTGGAAAATTTTAACTTTTTTGTTTTTTTTTTTTTTTTTGTTTTTTTTTTTGTTTTTTTTTCAGTCAAAAATTGAACATAATTTTTTAAAAATCCTGTTTAATAAACAGAGAAAAACAGGGCCAGTATTTAATTAAACTGGCCAAATAATTGATTATTTCAATTGAATTTTTACTTTGAATATTATTGTAATTTTGTTTAATTTTATTTTTTTTTATTTTTTTCTTTTTTTTTTATTTTTTATTTTTTTTATTTTTTTTTCCTGAGGAGCCCCATACTACCAAAAATTTTATTATCATTATTTTTTTTTTCTAAAAAAATCAAATATATAAAATGTAATGTAATAATTATTTAAACCAGGTTTTTTTTTATTTTAATTTTTCCTGTTTTTTTTTTTTTTCATTTTTTTTTTTTTTATTTATTATAATTGAATGTCTGAATTTTTGGTTTTGAATAAAAAAAAAACCAGTTTGATATTTCCAATTATAATAATCCTGTGAAAATATAGATATATTTTTTATTATTACTAATTTAACATTTTCTTTTATTTTTTTATTCCTTTTTTCTTTTTCTCCTTTTTTTTTTTTCTCACTTTATTTTTTATCTTTTTTTATCCTTTTTCTTTTTTTTTTTTTTTTTTTTTTTTTTCCTTTTTACTTTTATAGGTTCCAAAAAGTCTGAAAAGTATCCAACCAAAAAGGATCTCTTCAAAATACTAAATTTAAAATGATCTAGTTTGCTTTGATTCCTTTTTTCCATTGATTAATTCCTATATTATTCAATTGATTTCTCTAATTGTAAATAATGATCGGATACTATATAATTTTCAAAAGGAATTATTGATTGTTTCCGATTCGTAGCCGAAATTTTCTCATTCGTATATGAAGCTACCCTGGTCATGTATTTCCTGACAAATTTTCTTACTTTTGTAAATCTTTTGATCTTGAATGGTTTGAATTATCAGAATAATTAGAATCAATCCTCCGATCTTTTTGAATATTTAAATTTATTTCTTTTTTGGTCGGTTATAAATGGTTTTATTTTAATTTTAATTATTATTTTTTTTCTTTTGTTTATTTAGTTTTTTATTTTTAAAAAAATAAAAATTAAATCAAAATAAATAAAAGTATTATTTGTTTATTCAATTCAATATTCATAATAATAAAAAAGAAGATAAAAAATAAAAATAAATATTAAAAAAACAAAAAAAATTAAAACAAAAATTTATTCTTTTTTTTTTATTAATAAAAAAAGTTTTATATTTATTTTTAAATGTAATTAAACAAATAAATAAAAATAAGTAAATATTTTAACCATAGTTCTTAAAGCTTTTTGTCTTTTTTAAACAATTAATTCTATATAATTAATATTTTTAATTTTTAAATCCAAAAAAACTGAATAAAAAAAAGTTAAACAAATTAATGGTTATTAAAAAAAAAAAAAAAAAAAAAATCCAATTGGGTAATAAAAAAAAAAAAATAATAATAAAAATCCAACAAATGGGATAACAAGAATTAGTTTTTTTTTTTTTTTTTGTTTAGAATAATTTTTTATTTTTATTTTTATTTTTTTTTATAAATTCGCCGATAAAATGATTTAATATTTATAAATCCCAAGTGAATGAATGATATCTTGATATAAAAGAGTTTGGGGAACTTGGACATAGTTCGCATTTGCTGAAATTTTCTTTTAAAAGAATTCTCTCATTTTTTGAATAATAGCTTTTAACACTTGAAATATAAGAATTTATGAGTGATCCTTTAAGCAAAGGTTCAAGACCATCTGTATTTGAGTAGATATTTTCAGTTTCCAAATGACCTAGGGATGCCACTAAATTATTTGATTGAAAAAAATTATATTCTGTAAATAAAAAGTAATGGTTTGGAATTTCTATTTTGATTATTGGTTCCTCTTTGACATAGGTCTCGAATTCGTTACTGTTGGTAATTTTATTAATTTGCATTGTTTATATTTTTTTTTTTTATTATTTTTTTTTTTTTTTTTATACCATTTTTTCCTAAGTTTGTGGTGTCAGTTTTTAGTGACTGACGATTCGGCTACTTTTTTTTTAAAGTGTCAGTCCACAAAAAAATGAAAAAATAT
The DNA here is from genome assembly GCF_000004695.1 of Dictyostelium discoideum AX4. NCBI lineage: Eukaryota > Evosea > Eumycetozoa > Dictyosteliales > Dictyosteliaceae > Dictyostelium > Dictyostelium discoideum. Next base: position 3,710,887 of record NC_007087.3, read on the forward strand.
AAAAAATAAAATGAAAAAAAAAAAATCTAAAAAAAAATCTAAAAAAAAAAACTATTGATAAAAAAATTAAAGTCAGACACTTTAAAAAAAAATTCAAAATACAGAATGATCACCTTCATTTTTTTAAATCATTTTCTATTTTCGAATGCTCTATTTTTGAAAACAAAATTCATATTAAAAATAAATAAAATTAAATCATTGTTAAAAAACATCTTAATATTCAAAGGTTTTGTTGAGAAAATAATAAAAAAAGCAAACTTTTTTTTTTTTTTTTTTTTATTTAATAAATTTGAATTTTCAATCAAATATATGGTAAATCAGAGATGGATTGGACCAACCAATTTTTTTATATTTATTTTTTTTTTATTTTTTATTTTTTTTCAAAAAAAAAACTATTAAAAAAAAAAAAAAAAATAATAAAAAAAAAAAAAAAACTGATAACCAAAAAAAAAAAAAAAAAAATAAAAATAAAAAAAAATAAAAAATAAAAATAAAATAGTTAATTCTCCAATTTGATTTTATTCGACTTGTGGTTTAAGATATTTTCGCATTTAATTTTTTTACGACATGATCACGACCACTTTTAATTTTTTTCTTTTTTTTTTTTTTTTTTTAATTTTTAATTTTTAATTTTTATTTTTTTTTATTTTTTTTATTTTTTTATTTTTTTTTTTTTTGTTTTAAAATTTTTTAAAACAATCACATAATTACATAAAAAAAAAAAAAAAAAAAAAAAAAAATCAACAACAATAAAAATGGAAGAAGTATTAAAATATTTTAGACGTATTTCATCAATTATTATACTTTTAGTTTCATCAGTGTATGCAGCAACATTTTTAATGTTTCCTGTGATTGCATTGATTGAACCATTTTATAAAAAGTTAGCATTCAAATTACAAGCTAAAATCGCATCGGGATGGTTTAGATTGGTTTTATTTGTTTTCGAAGTTCTCAATGGTATAGAAATTAGATATTATGGTGAAGATGATATTCAAGAAGGGGAATCACTCATTATGATGATGAATCATCCATCAGAAATTGATTGGTTATTCTCTTTTAGTATTGCACAAAGAAAGAAAGCTTTATCAAATATTAAGGTTTTATTGAAAAATGTATTTATTTATAAGAAAAAAAAAAAAAAAAAAAAAAAAAAAAAAAAATTAAAATCAACTAATAAAATTTTTTTTTTTTTTAAAAAATATATAGGAAGTAAGATTTGTACCAGGTGTTGGTTGGGGATGTGATAATTTAGATTACATCTTTTTAACAAGAGATTGGACATTCGATGAAAATCATATTGAATATAAAATTAATAAATATAAAGAAAGTGAATGTAAACCATGGTTAGTTATTTTCCCAGAGGGTACCGATATTGATGATGTTAAATTAAAAAAAAGTTGGGATGTAAGTTTTTTAAAAAAAAAAAAAAAAAATAATAATAATAATAATAATAATTTAAAATATATTAATTATTATTATTTAAATTTAAAATTATAGTTTGCAGAAAAGAATGGATTCCCAAAATTTAATAATGTACTTTTACCAAGACATAAAGGTTTACATGCATGTGTTGAACCATTAAGAGATACAATTGATTGTGTATATGATTTAACAATCGGTTATGAAGGTAAACCAACCATTTTATCATGTATTAGTGGAACAAGTCCAAGAGTTGTAAATATTCATATTAAGAGATATTCACTTGATGAAATTCCAAAGGATGAAAACCAACTTCAAAAATGGTTATTTAATCGTTATCATGAAAAAGATCAAATGTTACAATACTTAAAAGAAAATAAAACTTATTCAATGCCATATAGAATTCATAAACCTTGTAAGTATATTAATTTATAAATCATTATTATTCCAATTGGTTATTTTTTTTTTTCTTTTTTTTTTCTATTCTCTTTTTTTTTTTTTTGTATATCAAATAATTAATTATTAATTTTTTTTTTTTTTTTTTTTTTTTTATAGCATTATCAATTTATGCATCAGCATTTTTATGGTTTTATTACTTTATGTTACCAATCACCAATTTACTTTTAATTTCTTCATTTACAAGAGTGTACTTTATCATAGCATTTGTTTATCACATTTTAAATTCAAAATATGAACCACTTCGTAAATTAAGAGGATTACAAAATGCAATTTATTCAAAAAAAGAAAAATCTCATTAAATAAATAAATATTGATTTGGAAATTAGGATTTTGTTTAGATAAAAAAAAAAAAAATAAAAATAAAAATCAAACCTTATCACTACCGATAATTAAATTAAAGTTTTAAATTATTTAAAGTTTTATTATTATATATATTTTTTTTTTATGTACAAATAATAAATTTGCAAAATAGCATTAGTTTGAATTTATAAATTATATTATTATTATTGTTGTTATTACAATTAATTATTATTACAATTAATTATTATTACAATTAATTATTGTTATTATTAATTATTATTATTATTATTAATTATTATTATTATTATTATTATTATTATTATTATTATTATTATTATTATTATTATTATTATTATTATTATTATTATTATTATTTTTATTATTATCACAGTCACTATCATTAATATTATTATTATTATCATCATGATCATCATTATTATTATTATTATTATTATTATTATTATTATTATTATTATTATTATTATTATTATTATTATTATTTTTATTTTTTTTTTTATTTTTTTTATCTTTATCATATATAATATTATTTATATCATATTTTTTTAATAAGTGTTTTAAATATTTTGATAAATAATCAAATGTTGGTCTTTGTGAAGGATTTTTACTCCAACAACGTGTAACAATATCAGATATATCAGTATCTTTAAAAATTTCTTGATCTAAAGAAGGTCTTTCATTTTTAAGTACTAATTCTCTTATTCTCCAGTGTGGCTCCGAATAATATGGTATTCTTTCTGAAAATAATTCATAACAGAGCATGCCAAACGAGTAAATATCAGTTGATTTAGTGTAAGAACCTTGTGATAGAATTTCATTACTCATATATGCAACAGTACCTCTTCTAGTTTGAAGATTATATCTTTCATTGGTTTCTTTTGAAAATGGTATTAAAAAATAAAATAAAATAAATTAGAATCATCAAACTAAAAATTAATAAATAATAAATAAACATACCTTTACTTGTACCGAAATCTGATACCTTTGCACAAACTAAAGATTTTGGATTCAAAGAAGTAATTAATATATTCTCTGGTTTTAAATCTCTATGAGTAATACCATTTCTGTGAAGATATGCACATGCTTTTGAAATATCAATTAAAATTCTATAAAAAAAAAAAAAGAGTTAATATTATTTCAAATCTTTTTTTAAAAAAAAAAAAAAAAAAAAACTTACCTAATTTTTTGAATAATTGTTATTTTATACTTATTTTCATGAATATATTTACTTAAACAACCTTTTGAACAATAATCTGTTACAATACCATGAATACCAGAAAAAATAAATCTACCCACATATAATAGTATATTTGGATGTCTTAATCTTTCTAAAAGTGAAATTTCTTTTTCAATTTCATCATGATCAACATATTCATTTTTAAGTAATTTAACTGCAACTGGTGATGATCTCCAAATACCACGATAAACTATACCAAATGTACCTTCTGAAATATAGTTTTTAATTATAATTTCATTAAAATCTATTATATTAGTTAATTCACTCTCTAAACGAAGGAAAACAAATGTTGACCATGATTGCTTTACATCCAATGTTTCAAATCGAACTATTACTTTTTCATTATACTATATATTATAGTTAGTATAATAATAATAATAATTTTTTTTTTTTTTTTTTTTTTTTTTTTTTTTTTTTTTTTTTTTTTTTTTTTTTTTTAAAAAAATAATTACCTTTGTAGTTGAAAATAAAGTAACTGATAATGAAATTGAAGTTTCAACATTTGGTTTTAATTCAATAGATTGAAAAGGTGAACTTGTTATTGAACTATCATCACCTTCTGGGAATAAAAATAATGCATATAATGGTTCACTTAACTTATTTTTAAAAGTGATAGTATCATGACAAACTTCACCAAGATCGGATTTTCTACCATTCATTCCAAAATCACAAATATATGGTGATACTGATACAGGTAAATCTGGATCATTACAATGTTGGAATATTGTATCTGCAATTAAAACATGTGTTTGAGTATTGGTTCTATATTTACCACTTTGTCCATTTCTATTTTTATAAGTTTTTAAATAATGTTCTAATGGTATTTCATTGGTAACAGGGTCAAGTAAAATATCAATAATATTTAAAGGATTTTCAATAAAATCACCATGAGCTAATGATGGAACTAAATGAGGACTTGGTATTTTACTTTTTTTATACTCGAAAAATTCTTGATCAAAAGTATTTCTTTCAAATTGTCTAACAAATAATTCACCCTCTGCTTCAATTTTAATATTTCCACCTCGTATAATATTAATATAATCTTCAACATCATCTTCATTTAATTCTGCACCATCACTTGAATCATCATATTCATCACTATAATCTTCAAAAAATGGTTCATTATTATTTATAATTGGTTTAATTTCTAAATTTTCCATTTCTAATGTTACATTTGTTTGTAATATTGCTCCTGCTGCTGTTGTTGTTGTTGTTGTTGTTGTTTCTACTGTGGTTGGTTCTAAATTATTATTTTCTGATTGTGTTTGAATATCAGAATTTCTATTTACTGTTATTGATATATGATTTGATGATGATTGTTCTTGATTTGAATTTATAATTAATGGTGTTGATGGTACTGGTGATTTATTATTTGATGGTTTCTTTGAATATAGTTCAACACCAAAAACAGCTATTTCAAGTCTTCTTCTTTTTTTATGTTTATAATATCTGGCACCAAAGAATACAATTAATATGGATAATAAAACAAGTACTGTAACACAAATTGGAACAATTATTGGTAATAGATTTATTTTTTCAACTGGTATTGGATATTCAATTACAAGTGATGAATAAATTGCCATTGATGTTAAGTATGTATTACCTCTTGTTGCAAATGAAATATTTATATTTTCCAATGAGTTGATATTATCGAAATTGAATGTTAAATTTTTGAAAATTGGTGCTGAATTACTCTCTAATGGTTCCAATAAGAATACTGGTTGATTTTCAATATAAATTGATAATGGTGTTGGTTGATCATCAATTGGTTGATGTATAAAAAATAATTGAATTTGATAATACTTTGTTTCACTATCAATTCTTGTTGTTATAGTTACTAATTCATTTGAATTAATTGATGTTATACCATTTAAAAATAATTCATTAAGGTCATTTGATATATTTAATTTTGGTAAATTTGTTATATATTTTATATTATTTGAAATTGTACAATTATTGCTATTATCATTACTACTAATACTACAACCTTTTTTGAATGAATTACCATCAACTGAAATTATTCCATTTTCAGTTGAGTTTTCCATTGACCAACCTGAATAAAATGAATAATTACTAAATATTGTAATCTTTGGAAAATTGATAATATACATTATTTCTGAATCTCCTACATTCTTTAATTTCACTGTTACTTTTAAATTTACTGAACCATCATTTTTAAATGTTAATGGAAATTTACACTCTTTATTTACACTCTCTGATATAGCAGATGATGTTATTGTTTCATTATCTGATTCGAGTTCACAAGTAATACGACTAATTACTGGTGATATTATTACAAGTTTTACTATTAAATCTAATTTTCCACCAACTGGTATTTGATATTGTGAAGTTGGAAAAATGGAATCTACTAGAATAAATTCATCAACATTTAAAAGTTCATAGAGGTATGGCACAATCGAAGAACCATAGATTTGATTATTTTGAAGTTGAAAATCATCGATATAAAAGCTTGAGTTTTTAATTATGACAGCTGATGATTTAATACCATTATCACCTAATGATGGTGTTGTTGATGAACCAAAAAATGAATCATAAATATCCAACCTTTTAACTTGACCTGTCAATTTAAAATTATTAACACCAATAATATTTTTTAAAACTAAACCACTTCCTTTTAAATTTACAATGATTTTAGAAGAAATAGTTGAATCTTTAATTGTAAAAAAAGTATTCTTTAATTCTTCATCACTATTAACTATTAAAAAGTAATCTACTGGATTAATTGAAATTGGATTTACTAAGTTTTTACTAAAATCGATTGGCTCTTGTGAAAGACTTGGAACAACTATTGAATTAATATCGCATGGAGCGAAGCAATCTTTATCGAAACCTGTAACATTCTCTCTTGATATGAAATTAAAATTGTATAAAATTTTTTGGCCATTGAATATATCATTAGTTGAGAATATGTTTGGCGAAAGTGAATAGATACCATTGCCTTCATGTCCATAATCCATAAATGCTGGTGATGTAGGAAATTCATTTGGTAAAACTAATGAGAAATAATTATTTGATGATTCTATATATTCTGTACCATACTGAGCAATCATACTTGAACCTGCTGTGCCCACTATTAAATTACCTGATATATTAACATTTGATTGAAAAAATACTAAAGATGATCTCGACGAACCAGTGTTTCCAATGATTACACTATTCTTTATTGTTACACTATTTGAAAACTCTATATATAGTGAGTTTCTAAATCTTTGATTTTTACCAATTATTATATCTGTCACATTATTTGGATTATCTGATGAGAAGGTTAGCTTTGTATCATCATATTCTTTATTTGAAGTTTTACCAATTGAATCAAGTAAGTAGTTTTCAATATGTAGTTTAGTATCACCTGTTATATAAATTGATGATTTAGTTCTAGTTGATATTCCTCCAAACTTTAAAGAACCTGAATCATTGAAAAATAATTTTATATTTAGATCTGTTGTTGGTATTGTTAAATCTTGCATCTCTAGTTTATTTTTGTTATAGGTAAATCTTGAAGTTCTAACATTTGGAAATGAGTCGCTAACTATAGATACATTGAATCCATTGAATGGATCTAATGTTGATATATCATTTACCTCTAGTACATTATCTTCTATCGGTTTAGCTGAATACAATATTCTTTGAGATCCAATAAGAGATATGGAACCACCTAAACTAAGGATACCTGGGAGAAACCCAAAAGGATCAATTTTGATTATAGTTGAAGAAAGGTCAACAAATTGTAGCACGCAATTATTACAATGAAAATTACCACCAGGCAAAACGATTATACCTCCTAAGGTAAGTGTTTGTTGTGATCCAGCTGTGAAACTACCTTCTATACATAGGATATTTATATATGATGGATGAATTGACAAAAGAGGGTCTAAAGTCATGTTAGATCCTATAAATTAAGAGAAAAGAAATTGAATGATGTTAATAATTTATTTAGGTTTTAAAGAGTTATAGTATTTAAATAATATAATACCTTTTGTAATTTTAATATTTGCTTTTAAAAAAGGGCTTCCCGGGAAATTGTCTATGGAAAATTCGTTTGAATTTTTATTTTTTAATGCACTGTCGCATATATCGGGATAATATAATTCATGTGGCTCTACATTGACACTGTTTGCTTTTGTTGGTATTTTTGAAAAATTTTCAAACTTATTTATTCGATATAAGTTATAGTAACCATCGGGTGTATAAACAAAACTACCTGTTTAATAAACAAAAAAAAAAAAAAAAAATTTTGTTGGTTACTGTTAAAGTATAAATAAAATAATAAATTTGATCATACCTATAGAAAAAGTATTATTTATTGAAAATATTATTAATATTAATAAAATATATAAAATATAATTCATCTTTATAAAAAATAGATGAAAATAATAAAATCACTCATAAAAAAAAGTGGTTTGAAAAAAAAAAAAAAAAAATTTAATCAATAATAAAAGATTTGAAAAAAAAAAAAAAAAAAAAATCCAAAGATTTCAAAAAAAAAAATAAAAAAAAAAAAAAGATAAAAATAAAAAATAAAAAAAATTTAAAAAGGATTTTTTTGGGCTGAATTTGATGGAAGTAAAAAAAAAAAAAAAAGAATATGGCGAATAAAAAATTGGGATACAAAAGATTAAAAATAAAATAAATTACCTACCCTCTGTGACCCCATTTTTCTTTTTAATTTGAAGGTTTATTTGGTTCAAAATTTTTAAAAAAAAAAAAAAAAAAAAAAAATAAAATAAAATAAAATAAAATAAAATAAAATAAAATAAACAAAAAAAAAAAAAAAACCAAAAACCAAAACCAAAACCAATTTAAAATAAAAACGGTAAATGTTTGATTTTATTGTTTGTACTTTTTTTTATTTTGTTTTTATTAAAAAAAAAAAACTAATGATTAAATATTTTTTTTTTTTTTTTTTTTTTTTCCAATCTTGGTATATAATTCCATTATGTTACTAATGACTGGCATTCTAATAATAACTCCATAAGTTTTATAAGTGTCTTGTAGAGGGACGAGTTACACTTGATTGGTAGTTTTATTAAAAAATGTAAAAAAATCTGGAAGGCTCGGTGATTTTTTTGACCAATTTACAAATTTCCCAGATTTCGCAGATTTCGTTGTATTGTTCAAATTACAATTCTAACTCAATTTTAAAATGAAAAATCTATATTCATTTGTAGTTTTGGCGTTATTAGTGTTGTTTATGGGAGGTATGCATTGGTTTATAATATTCTTTGATTATTTTTATTAATAATTTTGTAATTTTTTAATTTTAATTTTTTAATATTTTCTTTAAAACAGATTCTAATTCTCAAGATCTTTATACCTTTGATTGGAATGCCCCAAGAGTGAATATAAATGGCCATCCTCATTTTAAAGTAAATTATTATCCAGGAACTACAAATTCAAATTATAAAGGTGATTTTTATCCGGATTTAGAGTCAAATCCAACAATTAAGAAATATACGTTCTCTAATAACTGTACTTTAACTGCTTCAACAGATTATAGTACAGCAGGTTTGTTTACCACACCTATGAACACAGTTGATAATCCTTTTGGAACTATTACAGATATCAACACAACCCTTATTGTCCCCTTTGGAGTTACTGTAACTTTTTCAGGAAGAGTTGAATTGATTCCATCTTTGTTAATTAAAGGTAGAGTTGTTCTTGAGCCAAGTGTTGCTAATTCTTATTATTTTGTTATGAAAACAATTATTTTCCCAACTGGTGTATTTGAATCAATTCCAATAGCAACTTCCAACCATACTGTATTTTTACAAGGTGCATACAGCACATCACCTTTTATATGGGATCCACTTTATACTTCTTCTTTTTTATGTCTTGGAGGTACTGTTTCTCTAAAAGGGTTTAATAGTGAATCGGTATGGACTGGTAGAAATAGTTCTTATTCATCATATGGTGGATCTTTCTTAAGAACACCCTTTATCTATAACAATACAGGAGCACCAATTTTTAGAATGGCATCCACTGGAAGAGATTCAAGTAATAATAATAATTATGTGATAAACAATTATTATACTGGGTACAGAGCAGGGGGTTCAAATGGTTTTATATCTGATAGTGCATCATTCAATGGTGGAGGATATCTTCTTGTAAACCCATGGAATAAAAATCTTTGGATTAGTGGTTCTAAATTATCGTCGATGGTATTCACATTAAACTCGAATGTTAATATCCAAAATTGTGTATTATTTGATTTAGGTCACACAAAAGGTGATATTTTGGATGATAACATTCTTGACTCAAATAATATGGTAACCCACACCGGGACAAATTTACCAGATAGATACCCTATTACACTCCTACACAATACTAAAGCAGTTACCATCAGTAATAATTTCTTTCATCATGGATTTACTTTTGGTGGAACTCAAGCCTCTATTCCAAGATCATTTATTGGTGTAAAACGTTCTTTTGGCACTATCTCGGGTAATGCGTTTGCATTGAAATCTAGTATAAGTGGTATTTCTTTATTACATGGTACTGAACAATTTGAAATTAGTTATAATGCCTTCTTATCCGTATATTCTGATACAACAGATATATCATCATATAGAGCATATCCTGATATAGATTATTTAAATGGTGGTATCATTACAACTTCACCTTACTCAACTTATGAAGGAAATGCATTTGAAGGTAATTTTAAAGGTGGTGCTTTTCAAGTAATCCCAATTCAAAGTAGATCATCTGCTACAGGTTTATCATCTGATATTTTAATTGGTGCATATGTTGGTTTAACACAAGATAATACAGCTGATTATAAAACAAATAATGTTTGGAATAATGTTGAATATAAAAATAATTTTTTTGCTGGCGAAGCAGAATTTCGTTTTAGATATTCATTTACAAGTCTACCAACAATTAAAGTAAATATGAAGTTTGGATGGTATATTGGTCAAAGAGTATCACAAAGACTTGGAACGACTGGTAATCAAGCAAACATTGAACTTTGCTATGATTCGCCATATATTGCAAGCACTCTATCTATTGGTGATAATTTCTATATTACTACTTCCAATTCACATAATGGAAAGTATAATGCTGTTTCAATGGTTAATTCGCTTGCAACTTCAACATATAAATACTTTGCAGAAACATTTACTTCAAATTACCTTTCAATCAAAGATTCCAAGTTTTCCCATTTTGCAGCATCACCCTCAACGTTCCTTAAAAATTATGCAACTCAATTATATTTTTCAAATGTGAATGGAACAAAGCTCAATATTGGATTTGCAATAAATTCATTCCAACCTCTTTATAATTTATCACCAATTAGTACTGATGTTTCTTCAAACAGAATCAACGTATCATTTATTCCAAATTTCGACTTTTCATACTCTGATGGTCAAAAAGTTGATTATATTGTTGATGGAAATGTTCAATCTACATTAAGTTTTTCGTTGGATCCAAACAAAGCATTGAAATACAATGAAGTTCTATTTCCAAAAGCAAATGGTGTTTATTCAGTTTTGATTTCATCAGTTCAAAACATTCCAACATTTATCTCTCCATATGGGCCATATTTTGCAAACTCATACATAATAGACTCGACTGCTATAAACTTTTATCTTGGTATCGATTTAACTTCAGATATTAGTTCATCAGCTACTGCTCTTTCAATTTTTGGTAATTCATGGACAAAATGTGGTTGGGTTAGCTCAATTTGTAAAACAACAGGCAAATTCAGTAAGGTATCTCCGACACCATCTACAGTAACTGAATCAGTTACTGGAGCGGTCAGAAGCATAGCAAATGAAGTATCAATGCTAACTTCATATTTAGCTAATGATGATACATTAGGAATTAAAAGTTCAGTTAACATCACATTACCATCAGGTTCATCATTCAAGTTTTTCATTTATTCATATAATGCGGATTACACTGGTGCTAATATCGTAAACTCCCTTCCATTATTCACAATCAAAATTAATGGTAAATATCAAGAACCATATTCAAGACCTTCTTCAACCTACCAACAATACAAAAAGTATGGTCCATTCTTTTATAATACTGACTCAACTGATACCAAATTAATTATTGAATGGGCATCAGATAATATAAAATACTCAATACCAATTTGTGGTATTGAAATTTTCTCAAATATTTCATCACCTTTAGTTATTCCTACTCCAACACCATCATCAGGTGGTGCAGTCGAAACATCAAGTAAATCAACAACTTCAAGTGGTTCAACCGAAACCAATTACGATGAAGGCTTAAATGCAGCTTCATCTGTTTTATCTTCAAAAACATTATTTTATTTAATCTTTTTTTATTTTATTATTTATTTTTTTCTCTAATTGTTTAATAAATTAAAAATTTTTTATTCTCTTGATTTTTAGAATACTAAATAATTTGTATCCGCCTTATCTTTTTCAGTTTGCCGCAGGCGTAATATAAATGACTTAATAATAATAAGAATAGTAATCAACCAACCACTTTTTCTAAATAAAAAATTATATTTTTTTTTTTAATCATATTAATTAAATAATTACTTGGGGTGGCAAACCCACCAATGCTGAAATTTTTACATACAAACCTCAGAAAAGAATATTATGTGACAAGAGAAAAATTTTTAATGAGCGGGCAAGTGTAAATACAGATTTTTTTATTTTTTTTTATTTTTTTTTTATTTTTTTATTTTTTACAGTTGGGGTGTTAAATTAAATTCCAAAAAAAAAAAAAAATAAAAAACGAAAAAAAAAAAAGAAATATCTTTATCAAAAAATTTTTTTTTATTTTTATTTTTATTTTTTTTTCGTTTTTTATTTTTTATTTTTTTTTATTATTTCTTTATTTTTATTATTTCTTTATTTTTTTTATTTAAAATTTTGCCAAAACAAAGCAAACATACAGTTTGCTAATTTTATTTGGCTTTTTTTCTTCACAACATGAGTTAACAAAATTAATTCTGGTGCGATCAAATTAATCGACACTTAATAAAATTTATTTATTTAATTTTAAAAATCTTTATTTGTTTTTATTATTTATTATTATTTTTTTTTTGTTATTTTTAATTTTATTTATCTATTAATTTTCATCTAAATCCTTATCTTCTTTAGTTTTTGAATTGGTATTATGATTTGAAGTAGATTCTTCTGATTCATTCATTTGATGCAATAGTTTTGAAAATTTAATTTCTAGATGGAGAGAAATTTCAGAAAATGAAGGTCTTTTTGATTTTTCTTTTATCCAACAACATTCAATTATTTTTCTAATATCATCATCTATTGTATCCAAATCAGCAGTTGGTCTAAATCCATCCTGTACACGATTTGGTATATCATTATAACATATTTCATGGAATGGTATTTTCTCGACCATTACCTCATATAATGAAACTCCAAAGGCATACACATCTGCTGATTTTTGATATCCTTCGCCGTCAAAAACTTCATTTGGTAAATAATTCATAGTTGAATCTGGCTTTGATTTGGATTCCTTTTCACCCAATTCTAAAATAAAATGAAAATTAGTAATTAGTAAACTTTATTTTTTTTTTTTTTTTTTAAAAGAAAATGCTTACCTTCGCTGTTACCAAAATCACAAATTTTAACACAAACCCCACTTATTTCTTTTGAAAAAACCAATAAATTATCTGGTTTTATATCACCATGGACTATTTCGCTTGCATGTAAGAAAGTAAAACCTTTTGCAGCATCTAACATAAACCTTTTAATAATAAAATAAGTTAGAATTTGTTAATGAAAAAAAAAAAAAAAAAAAAAAAAAAAAAAAAAAAAAAAAAAAAAAAAAAAAAAAAAAAAAAAAAAATCTATACTTACTTGACTTTTTGAATGAATGATAATTTGATTTTTGAATCATGAATCAATGAACCAAGTGAACCTTCTTTTGCATACTCTGTAACAATACAAACGTGAGAAATATTTTGAGCACTACCAATATATCTGACCACATTAATATTGTTCACCTTTGATAGAATTTGTACTTCATTTTTGATTTTTTCAAAGCTTTTTGAATTATCACTGATTGCGAACTTTTTAACTGCAACTGCTAAATCTCTGTAATATCCTTTAAATACGTAAACTTTTGATGGGAGGTATGATGCGATAAGTTGTTCGGTTTTAATTTCTTTATAATCAAGCTAAAATTTATTCGAAAGGTAAAAAAAAAAAAATTAGTAAAAGGGAATAAAGGAAAAGAAAAAGATAAAAAAAAAAGAAAACTTACTTTTAGAGAAGTCTCTGATTCTACATGAACAGAAAGGAATGTGTGACATTTAGAACCTTGTGCCTCAACTAAAACTGCAAAATTTTCTAAGAACTAAAGGGAAAAAATATATTTTAGTTAGTATTAATACAAATTTAAGGAAAATTTAGATTTAAAACTTACTTTAGTTGTACATGTTAGTGTTAGAGAGAATTTTACTTCAGTGGTGCAATGTGGTAGTAATTCAAATGATTCATTGAAAATTTCGACCTATATTTAACAAAATAAATTAATTATTTATACAAAATAAAAAATGAAAAAAAAAAAATAAAACATTTAAAATACTCACACAACCGGTTTCAATGTTTTGTGGGAAAATAATATTCACTAAATATGTAATTTCTGATTTGTTATGGATCATTAAAGAATCATTGATGACTTCATCATTCATACACTTTCTACCGTTTAGATTGAATTCCAGTACCTGTTTATTGAATTGAAATGGGAATTCTTCACTTCCATAATCATATTGTCTTGAGAATTGAAGTGTTGAAAAAGAATTTAGTGATCCATATTGAGGAGATTTAGTTTCTTCATTTGATAACTCAATGTCCTTTAATGATGGGTACTCCCTAATCTTCAAAATTGGATTATTAATTTGTTGATCTCTTTCAATTAATTTCTGATCATCTGGTTTTGAATTGTCTTGTGGTTTCTCTTCAATAACTGTAGGTGGTTGTGAGACTATAATAGATTTATTTCCTTCTTTTATAGTGGCCATCTCATTTTCGTCATCATCTTTCTTTAGTTTTGAATTTGATTGAACTTTCTTAAAAATGCAGATCATAATTATTATTCCAATTAATAAAGCTAAAGATAGACAAATTGGTAAAGCAATTTTTAATTCTAAATTTTCATTTCTATCAACTGATATTTGTGTAATTGGCTTTGAAGTTAAAATTGGTGTTTGAGTTGGTGTTTGAGTTGGTGTATCAGTTGGTGTTTCAGTTGGTGTTTCAGTTGGTGTTTCAGTTGGTGTTTCAGTTGGTGGTTCAACTACAATGGATGAATAGGTTGCCATCGATGTTAAATAAATATCGCCTCTTGTTGTGAATGCAATATTTATCTTATCCAAAGAGTTTTTATTTTCAAATTTGAATGTAAAGTTATTGAAAGTTGGGAAAGTACTTTTAATTGGCTCCAATAGGAATACTGGTTGATTTTCAATATAAATTGATAATGGTGTTGGTTGATCATCAATTGGTAGATGTGTAAAAAATAATTGAATTTGATAATAATGTATTTTACTATTGATTTTTGTTGAAATTATCACTTTTTCATTTGGATTAATTGATGTTATACCATTTGAAAATAACTTGTCAAGTTGAACAATTTCATCGAATTTGGTCTGATTGGCCACTTTTGGTAAGTCTGTTGAATATTTTGAATTCTGTGATATTGTGCAATTGCCATCAACTTTATTACATCCATTTTGAAATAAATTACCTTCAAATGAAATTTGTTGGTTTGAATTTAAATTATCCATTAACCATCCTGAATAATACTCAATAATGGAATTACATACCAAATAGGTACTTATTGTTTTATTACCATCACTATTGATATTTAAAAGATATTTATTTAAAGAACCATTGGAATTTGTTGGATTGAACGATGAATCTATAATAATAAGTTCAATTGGTTTTGAATTTAATAATGAACTATTATCTTGATTAGAATTTACAGAGTTCTTTGAAATAAAATAATAGTTGAATGCGTATTGTTGACCAAAGAAAGAATCACCATTTGAGTTTATATTTGGTGAAATTGAATAAATACCATTACCTTGATTACCATAATCCATATTATTATTATTATTATTATTATTATTATTATTATTATTATTATTATTATTATTATTATTATTATTATTATTATTATTATTATTATTATTATTATTATTGTTATTATTATTATTATTTTGATCAACATCCAACGAAGCCGTATCGATTTTTACAAGTATATAAGAATTGTTTGAAGATTGAATTGACTCTGTACCATATTGAGCGATTATATTTGAACCTGATTTACTCGAAATTAAACTGTTTGATATTATTACATTTGAATCAAATAAAACCAATGGTGATCTTGTCAGATTGTCTTCAAAAAATGCACAACCATCTATTGTAACATTTTTTGAGAATTCAATATACAACGAGCTTCTGAATCTTTGGTTTGTTCCCATTATTATATCAGTAACTTGATTCGGATCATTTGGAGAGAATATTAACTTTGTATCATTATAGGGTTCATTTGTGGTGAAACCTAGATTTTTAAAAAACATATTTTTAAAATATACATTTGAATCACCTGTTATATAAATTGACCCTTTGGTTGTTTTCCCCTTCTTTAAGATATTTGTTGGAGAGACATTCTGATCTCTGTCAACTTCAATTAATACTCTGATGATTTTGTCATTCTCTGATATTGGTAGGCAATCTAATAATGAAAGAATCTTTCTTTCTAAATCTGAACTAAAACTACAATAAAATCCTAGAGGATATAATTCTGTAAATATTCTAATAGTCTGATTAATTTTATTCATTGGTGAAAATGGTGGACTTATCTCTATCGATGAATTACTAATACGGTCTGCTCTATATACTAATGATTCTTTCGCAACTACTGAAATTGTACCACCCAATACAAGAATACCTGGAAAGAACCCAAAAGGATCCTTTGGGAAATCTGGATTATTATAAATGTGTAGGGGATCATTTTCGTCATAAAACTCTATTCCTGCTTCACTTTCAAATCTTCCGCCAGGAAGAATAATTAAAGAATTAATAGTAAAAAACATACTACCTTTGACAGTAAAGCTCCCCTCAACGCACACAGCAACGAAATTGTAGGTTGTACCAAGAGATTCTGACTTGAATAATAATGATGAATCTATATTAATAAATTTATAGTTAGTTATTTATAATAATAATAATAATAATAATAATAATAATAATAATAATAAAAACTACTTTTTTGGATGTAAATACTATTAGGCCCATCTGAGTTGAAACCTGGAAAAAGAAAAGGGAAAAACTCATCAACCCCAGGAATAATATCATTTCTAAGTGCATTTCTGCAAACATCAGGGTAATATAAATCTGTATCTTGAGATGATTGATATTCTGTAATATGTGGATACCTTTTGTGACGTGTTAAATTATAATATCCAGGAGGGGTTCTAATTAAATCTTCTAAAAATGATTATTTAAATATTAAAATAAGTAAAATTTTTTTTTTTTTTTTTTTTTTTTTTTTTATAGAGACAAAGAAAAAATATTACCTTCTGCAAATAAAAAGCTAAAACAAAATATTATTATTGTTATTAATTTAATTAAGATTTTATTTATCATTATTTTAAAATTTATAAATGTGGTATAACAAAAACACACATCCAAAAGGTTTGTTAGGATTTGTAGGATTTGATGGAAAAAAAAAAAAAAAAAAAAAAATGATAAAAAAAAAGAAAAAAAAAGAAAAAAAAAAATTAAAAAAAAAAATTGAAAAAAAAGAAAAAAAAAAAAATCAATTTTTTTAGAATCTTTGTGATTGAATCCTGAAAAAAAAAAAAAAATAAAAAAAAAAAAATGTGATTAAATCAAAATAAAAAAAAAAAAATTAAAAATAAAATTAACAAAAAAAAAAAAAAAAAAATTTAATTTGTGTGATAAAATATTTATGTCGAAATTTTTTTTGGTTGTGAAATTACTAACAAAAAGGATATTTTTTTTTTTTTTTTTTATTTTTTAATAAAAATAGATTTTATTTTTATTTTGATTGAATCCAATTTGATAAATCTTGATTAAAAGCTTTGAACCAATTTGAATTAATTGTAACCATTTCTAAATCTTGTTTAATTGAACGATCAGCAATTGGAACTGGATGATCTTTGAAAAAGTTGACGACTTCATTGTATTGAGAATCATCCATTTTAGAGGTGAGACAACTACCAATGATACGACCAAACAAAGGAGAGTTATTAAAGGTTTCATCGATTTGATTAAAGTTTTTGGTAAAGTAAGCCCAAGCGAATTGACGAACACGATTTGGAAGGGTAAAGAAAACCATATAACTATCTTGACTTCTAACGGATGGAGATAAAGCGAAATTGAGGGCTTTTTCAACCAATTCCTCTTTTGGAGCCAAAGCAAGTACCAAAAGGTAAGAATTCTTTTCAGCAACTAAAGAAGATTTAAGATATTGATCAATGATGATTTGTTGATCAGCTTCACCACCATTCTTTACGATTGTAGCAAGTACTGTAGAACGAATATCTGATGGTAAACTTGAAGAGTCTGCTTTGAAAGCTTCGAATCTTTTCTTACATTCAGCAACGATCTGAACTAATTTGACTCTCTAAATTATCAATTTCTTGTCTCTTTATTGAAAATTGATAAAATATATTTGAATGTGGTTGTTCTTGAATTAATTGATTTGATATTTTATATTTTTCATCTACATCTTCTGTGAATATAATTCAATTTCTAAATTATCTCTTAAAATTTTATTAACATCTATAATCTATTATCACTACTACCTTGACTATTACTATTAACACCACCACTACTACTACTACTATTTATAATAATTAAAAAAATTATTAAAATTGAATATATAAATAATTATTAAATATTATCATATTTTATATATATATATATTTATATAAAATTTTTATATGACTTTTTTTTTTTTTAAAAAAATTATTTTTTTAATTTTATTATTTTAATCTATTATTATTATTTTACTATTTTATTTTTGTATATACACAATAATATTATTAATTGTATAAATATTATATGTATTTTAAAAAAAAAAAAAAAAAAAATGAAATAGAAAAAATATAAAAGTATAACCCCCTTAAAATTTAGAATTTTTATTTTTTTAATTTTTTTTTTTTTTTATTTTTTTAATATAGACAATCAAAAAGAAAACTAGAAATATTATAAACTACAACAATATCCTACAAAATCAATAATAATATCATAATAATCAACATTAACAATCAATTGGTTGATATTATTCATATTTAAAATAGGGGTTAAATAAATAAAAAAAAATTATATGGACATGTTGTGTTGGTGAGTTATCGTATGAACATGGGTGCTTGCGACCGCCAAGACTAAAGGATAAAAAAAGAATTTTATTCGGGTCATAATAAAAAGTGGTATTTAACACTGTTTTGGTATATCGTAAATAGCTTTGTGGTTCACAAAAATTATAACAAATATAGCCTATCCTGTAGAGAATTTCGTAAAACTATTTTGGAAGATTTGAATGGTCACCAAACCCTTGGGGCGTACTTTCTAAGTTCAACTTTTTCAATTTTTTCTACTTTTTTTCAGATTTTTCAAAGAAAAAATAATGAAAAAAATTAATAAATATAAATAATATTCATTTTAATTACCAAACAATCTAATTATTATTTTTATTTGTAGTTTTTAAAAAAAAAACCGTTAAAAAACTTTTCTGATTTTTTCCTATTTTCGATAAATATTTCTTTAAAAAAGATATTATTATTTATGTTAATTGGGGTGTTAAATATTTCTTTAAAAATTTTTTTTTTGAAGTTGTGTTTTTTTAATTAAATAAATAAATTCATAATTATTTCCTTCTATTCATAAAAAAAAATTGTAATTGATTATATGAATTGATCGATTTCCTTTTATTAATAAAAAAAACTCATAATTATCTACTTCTATTAATAAAAAAAAAAAATAAATTCATAATTATTTCCTTCTTTTAATATAAAAAATGGTAAACTCTTGACCAACAAAAAAGCAAAAGACTCGACCAAATTTAATGTTGTATTCTCTTGGATTAGAACCTGTATAGATAACTTATTATATTTAATTAATGAAAATGAAGAACTTAAAGAAAAACGTACTAAAGATAAACATATAATTTGGGTAGGTGTTTAATATTAAATTAATAACATTATTTTTTTTTATTTTTTTTTGTGTTAGACTCTCTTATATTGGAAACAATATCTTCCAATTAATGAGATATGTGTTACTTTTGGTATTAGTCCAAAAACATTTCAAAATCACTATAGTCAAACCATTGAGTTGTATGCAAGGAAATAATGGAAAGAGATATGATAAACTTGTTGGATCAGTTAGTTTTTTAAAACATCCTATATCTAATGTGCTTTATCGTGCAATTGCTGCTGACTCTACATCTATTGATATTGAAACTCCCGCTGATTACCAAATCCAAAAAAAATACTATTCTGGTAAAAGCAAAAGTCATGTGGTCAAATTATTCGTAAACATGATAGTTTTCCAATCTTGGGTAATTATTTTAAATAACCTCGCTACCTCTTACTTTAATACTTTGTTATTTTATTATTATTATTATTTTTTTTTTTTTATTATTATAATAATTATATATTATTGGTATTTTTTATTTATAAAAATTAAAATCTGGGCAATAAAAAAAAAAAATAAAAAAAAAAAATAAAATAAATAAAAAAAAATAAAAAAATTTTTATTTTTTTTTTTGTGATCATCAATTTAATTTGTTTTAATTTATTTTATTTTTTTTAATTTTTTTTTTTTTAATTTTTTTTTTTTTAATTTTTTAAAATGAAAAAAATAAATTTAATTTCGATTATTATTTTTATAATTTCACTTGTTTATTTTAATTTTATACATATAAATAATAATATAGTTGAAAAAATGTGTGATCATAAACATTTAGTTGACAAAGTAGATAGATTAGTATTACCAGATAATATCGTACCAAGTAAATACGATTTACATCTTAGACCAAATTTAAAGGATTTTGTATTCAGCGGCAAAGTTGACATTACAATCAATATTGTTAAACCAACCAAAAAAATCATTATCCATTCAATTGACATTGAAATTCAATCAGTAAAGATCTTAAATCAACAAGCTACTTCCGTTACCTACTATGAACCAGAAGAAGTTGCAATTTTAGAATTCCAAGATGAATTACCAGTTACAGAAAATACAATTCTCTCCATTGATTTCACTGGTATTTTAAATGACAAATTAAAAGGTTTCTATCGTTCAAAATATGTTGTCAATGGTGAAGATCGTTATATTGGTACCACTCAATTCGAAGCCACTGATGCTCGTCGTGCTTTCCCATGTTTTGATGAACCTGCTTTAAAATCTTTCTTTAATATTAAAATCACTATTTCATCTCATTTAACTGCTCTTTCAAATATGGATACAACTTCTGTAATTGAAAATAATGATGGTACTAAAACCTTTATGTAAGTGTATTATATATATTATATTGAGAAAAAAAAAAAAAAAAAAGTACTAATTTTTTTTTTTTTCTTTATTTTTTTTTTTAAAATTAAAAGTTTTGAACAAACTCCAAAGATGAGTACTTATATTGTTGCATTTATAGTTGGTGAATTCGATCATATTGAGTCACATACTAAAGAAGGTATTAGAGTTAGAGTTTACAAATGTGTTGGTAATAAAGAATCAAGTGAATTTGCTTTAGATGTTGCCACCAAATCATTATCTTATTTCATTGATTACTTTGGTATTCCATATCCATTAAATAAATGTGATCACATTGCCATTCCAGTACGTATTTTTTATTAATAAAAAAAAAAAAAAAAAAAAAAAAAAAAAAAAAAAAAAAAAAAAAAAAAAAAAATATTAATCATATTCTTCTTAATAATAATATGTTAATTCCTTTAATAATATATAATGATACCATTACCAATCACCATCACCATAGGACTTCTCCTTTGGAGCTATGGAAAACTGGGGTTTAATTACTTATCGTGAATCAATTTTATTAACATCAGATAAAACTACTCTTCGTACTAAACAAAGAATTGCTAATGTAATTGGTCATGAATTAGCACATCAATGGTTTGGTAATTTAGTAACAATGGAATGGTGGAGTCAATTATGGTTAAATGAAGGTTTTGCAACATTTATGGGATATTTATCAACTCATCATTTATTCCCAGAATGGGAAGTTTGGAATGATTTCTCTGATTGTTATAGAAATGGTGCACTTCGTTTAGATGCTTTAGAGAATTCACATGCAATTGAAGTACCAGTACGTCTTTCGTCTCAAATTTCAGAAATTTTTGATGCCATTTCTTATAACAAAGGTTCATGTGTAATTCAAATGTTAGAGAGTCGTTTCGGTGAATCATTTAGAAAAGGTCTTCATCATTATTTGGATACTCATTCCTATAAGAATACCAATACCGATGATCTTTGGGCTTCAATTTCATTGATTAGTGGTGTTGATGTTAAATCATTCATTGATTCATTCACAAAGTATCCAGGTTATCCAGTAGTTTCATTCACTCCAACTTCAACTGAAGGTACCTTTGAATTATCTCAAAAGAAATTTAGATTACAAGGTTCTGAGAAATCTGATGATCCAATTTGGAATTGTTTCATTAGATTCCAAACTGGTAATGCTGGTCAACATGAATTCATCTTGGAGAAGAAATCCGATACCGTAACAATTCCAAACTTTAAAAATGGTGATTGGATTAAACCAAACTATGGTCAAACTGGTTATTTCCGTATTGCCTACTCACCTGAAACTATCAAAGCATTGGTTCCAAAGATTAAATCAATGGAAATTCCAACTCCAGATCGTTTAGGTTTATTATCAGATGTTTTCAATCTTTGCAAGGCACACACTTCTTCCATCTCTGCCTATATGGATTTAGTTTTGGCTTTTGAAGATGAAAAGGAAAGTAATGTTTGGGATTTCATTATCGATAGTCTTGGTTCTATTCAAACTTTAATTGAAGATCAACCATACTCAAGTAGATTCAATGAAATCTTTGTTCAACTTTTGAAACCACTTTCAAAACGTTTAGGTTTCGAGCCAACCAAAGGTGAACCATCTTCAGATACCTTGTTAAGAGATAAAGTAAACACTAAATTGGGTATGTTGGGTGATGCTGATATCGTTGCTGAATGTAAGAAAAGATTCGAAGCTTTCAAAGCAGACTCTTCAAGTTTACCATCAGATATTCGTTCTACAGTACTTGCTACAATCGTAAAGAATGGTGGTGAAGCTGATCAACAAATCATCATTGATCAATATCTTAAATCTTCTTTAGTCGCTGAAAAGAATTCTTACCTTTTGGTACTTGCTTTGGCTCCAAAAGAGGAATTGGTTGAAAAAGCCCTCAATTTCGCTTTATCTCCATCCGTTAGAAGTCAAGATAGTTATATGGTTTTCTTTACCCTCCCAAATCGTGTTCGTCAATTCGCTTGGGCTTACCTCACCAAAAACTTTAATCAAATCAACGAAACATTTAAAAACTCTCCTTTGTTTGGTCGTATCATTGGTAGTTGTCTCACCTCTAAAATGGATGATTCTCAATACAATGAAGTCGTCAACTTTTTCAAAGATCATCCAGTTCCAATTGCTGATCGTTCAATTAAACAAGATTTAGAAATGGTTACAATTAATTCAAATTGGTTCAAAGCTTTTAATCAAGATTTATCAAATTGGATTCAATCAAAATAAAAATAAAATCTCTTACAATGAAAGATCTTTGTTTTAATAATTGATAGTGATAAAAAAAAATGAGACGAAAACTAAAATAAACATCAAATTATTGTTTTCCTTTTTAAAACACAAATTTTATTTTTTTAAATTTATTGTTTTGGTTAAAAAAAAAATTGCTTTTTTTTTTTGTTTTTGCGTTCATCCAGAAGTATAGATTTATTTTTGGTAACATATGAATGTAAGTTTTTTTTTTTTTTTTTTTTTTTTTTTTTTTATTTATTCATTTATAAAAAAAAAAAAAATAATATTTAAAAAATGAAAAATTTTATGTTTTTTTTTTTTTTTGTGCAACAATTCTGTTTTTTAGGACTTGTTTCGTTAAATTAAAAAATAATATAAAAAAATTAGAAAATGAGTGAAAATAATAAAAATAATAATGATAATGTAAAACCATTAAATGAAATGACAAAAGAGGAAAGAACCAATTATAGTTTAAGAAGAGCACCTGATTATCATGGTAAAGAGGAAAGTGTTTTAAATAGCTCAAGAACTAAATGTTGGGAAGCAAGAGATAAATATTTTAAATGTTTAGATGATAATAAAGAAGATGATTCAAAATGTAAAGCATTTTATAATGAATTAAATAATTCATGTTTAAAGAGTTGGGTAAGAATTTTTTTCAATTTTTAAAATATAAAAAGTTAATCTTTTTATTAAAATAAATAAATCTCAAAATCAATTACTAATCTTTTTTTTTTTTTTCTTTTTTTTTGTATCAATACAAAATAACAGAGCGAATATTTTATTAAAAAAAGAATATCAGATAAAAATAAAGAAGCATTTTTAAATAGAAAAGATTAAATATAAAAAAGTATAATATAATATAATATAAAATAAAAAAAAAAAAAAGATCAACCACAACTTTTAGTGGTTTTTAAACATGTAATTATTTCAAAAATTTATTTATTTATTTATTTATTTATTCTTTTTTTTATTTATTAAGTTGAATTTGTAATTTAGGTTATTTTGAATAAAATTATTATAAAGTTTCAAGTTTACAAATGTATATTTGTGATATATAATAGATTATGTTTTTTAAATTGATCAATCCAGATTTTAATTTTTGGGGGTATGATTTTTGGGAGGGGGGTATTTTTTTTTTCGAAAAAGATATTATTTTTTTTTTTTAATCAAATTTATTATTATAATAATTATTAATTAAAATTTTTAAATAATAATTTATAATTATAATTTTTTTTTTAATTAATTTACATTATTATACAATTTTTTTTAAATTTTTTATTATTTTTCTTTTTTTCTTTTGATTGACATTTTTGATGAGCTTCACAAGCGTCAATTGCTTTTTCAAATACTAAATGTAAATTCTTTTGTGTTAGTGCACTACATTCCACAAAATCAAATGCATTAATTTTCTTTGAAAGTTCAATACCTTGTTGAGTTGAAATTGGTAATTGTTTTTTTTCACATAGTCTATCCAGTATAACTGAATTTGATTTTAAATCCATTTGAGTACCAACTAAAACTATTGGAGTATTTGGACAATTTTCATTTAATTCTTGTACCCATGAATCTAAAATATTTGAAAATGATGATGGATTTATAAGTGAAAAACATAATAAAAATACATCAGTTTGAGGATAACTTAACCTTCTTAATTTACTAAACTCTTCTTGACCTGCAGTATCCCACAATGATAAATTATATGGTTTTTTATTATGCATTAATAAAGTTGAATAGTTATCAAATACTGTTGGTTGATATTCATTTGAAATTGAATTTGATGTATAACTTAATAACATTGATGTTTTACCAATTCCACCTTCGCCAACAACACAAACTTTAATACTTTTCATTTTTTAATCGATTAATTATTTTACTATAATAAATAAAATAAAAATAATAATAAATATAAAATAAATTTGTTTATTTATTTATTTATTTATTATTTTTTTATTTTTTGTAAAAAAAAAAAAAAAATAATAACAAAATTATTTTATTAATAATTTAAAAACAATTAATTAAAATTTTAATATAAAATAATTTTAAAAAAATAAAATAAAATAAAAAAAAACAAATAATAAAATAAAAAAAAAAATAATTACATTTTAAAAATGTGGGGGTATTTATTATTTATTTGTTTTTATTAAATTTTCCAAATTAACAATAAAATTAATATCACAACTAATTTATAGTAATTTATTTTATCTCTTTTTATTTATTTTGATAATATGATTATATTAAATTTTTTTTATTTTATTTTTTTATTCCAAAAATTATTCTTTTTTTTTTTTTTTTTATTATTTAAACACACACAATATTTCTCTGAAAAAAATTCAAACACAATAAATTTGAAATATTTGTTTTTTTTTTTTTTACCATTCAACTTTACACCAACTTCAAAAATTTGTTTTTTTTAACTTCCTTTAGCAAACACATAACTGAGTAGTCTTTTTTATTTTTAACTTTAATTTATAATAATAAAAATAAAAAAAAAAATAAAAAAAAAATAAAAAAATAAAAATAAAAATAAAAATAAAAATAAAAATAAAAAAAAAATAAAAGGATACAATATAGAATTACATTTATACAAAAAGTTTATTATTACTATAATTTTATTTATTTTTTTTTTTTCTTTTTTTTCTATCGCTTTTTTTTTTTTTTTTATTAATATTATTATTTACTATTAAAATTTGAATTTTATGAACAAGTTGATTTTTCAGAATTATTTGAAGGCATTGGTTTACCACAACCACCACCACAACAAGTAGTTGGTTGTTCATCATCAATTTGAATCTTTCCTCTCTTTTTTCTTTGTGGTGGTTGATCATTTACAAATTCATATTGTTGGTATGACTTTGTATTTTCATCAAATTTAAGTTCTAAATTTATTATAAAGTAAAATAAACATTAATATAATGTTTGGGTTTTTTTTTTTTTTTTTTTATTTTTATTCTTCTAAACTAATTTAAAAAAAAACATACGAATGGTTTTTTCATCTTTTCTAACACCTTGAATTAAATCTTTAACTAAAAAATGAGAGACAGCATTTGCATGATCTATCATTTCATTAATTTTTGTATTATCTGTTTCATTTTTATTATCTCTAAATTGAACTCTTGTTAAATTGATTACATGTTCAAGTGCTCTTTTATCATTTTGAAATACCTTTTTCTCTGTTCTTAATAAACCTAAATAGCTAGATAAAACTTTTGCTCTATTCATTATTACAATAATATACTTTCGGCTGTTTTTTTTTTGAAAATGAAAAAAAATAAAAAAAAAAATTAAAAAAAATTTAAATATTGAAATAAAAAAAAAAAATAAAATAAAAAATAAAATTAAAAAAAACAAAAAATCCAATTTTCCCATTTTTAGGATGATTTTTATTTTCATTTTTAAAAAAGATAATTTTCTTAATTCGAAATAAAAAAAACAAATAAAATAAAATAAAATAAAATTACCCTTACACAATAAAAAAATATAAGATTAGATAAAATAAAATAAAAAAAAACAACAAATAAATCAAATTTCCCATTTTAAGGAAATGATTTTTATTTTTATTTTTATTTTTATTTTTATTCAAAACAAATGATTTTCATTTGAAAAAAAATGAAAAAAATAAAAAAAAAAAAATAATAATAAAAATTATTATTAATTATTATTAGAAAAAACTAAATTACCTTTTTTAAATACATGGGAAATTGGTGGATCAACCATTTCATAAATGATATGTTCCCATTTATCAGCAGATAATATAACAAAATCAGCAAATTTACCAACTTCTAGTGAACCATGAGTTGAAGATTTATTGATTGAGGCAGCAGCATTTAAGGTGGCAGCAACTAAAGATTCGTTCATATTCATTTTCATGAGTACACACGCTAAATTCATAACAAAAGGCATTGATAAACAATGAGCATTTGGATTGAAATCACTTCCCAATGCGACTGGTACACCTAATTCAATCATTCTTCTAGCGGGTGGACATTCCAATCTTAAGATGTAAGCTGTGGTTGGTAAAAGTACAGCAAAGGTTGGAGTGGCAGCCATTGCCTTCATACCATCTTCACTAACCTTCTCAAGATGACTAATTGCCCTGCAACCCAACTCACCTGCCAATTCACCAGATTTCATATAGGATAATTCATCGCCATGGAAATTGCACTCCAATCCAATATCTTTACCAGCTTGAAGGATACGTTTAGTGTCTTCATACTCAAAG
Organism: Dictyostelium discoideum AX4; assembly: GCF_000004695.1. Lineage (NCBI taxonomy): Eukaryota > Evosea > Eumycetozoa > Dictyosteliales > Dictyosteliaceae > Dictyostelium > Dictyostelium discoideum. Next base: position 3,738,309 of record NC_007087.3, read on the forward strand.
AAACCTTTCTCAAGGAAGACATCGATATTAGCTGGCGATATTTCCCCAGCGTCTTTTAATCTCTTCAATTCTGGTATCTGTTTATTGATGATGTCGTCGGTGGCCTCGGATGCATTCATACCCTTTGGGATTGCATGGCCGCCTAAATAGGTGGACACGATTTCAACACCTTGAAATTGTTTAGATGCTCTATCTAACACTTTCAACATTTTCATCTCGGTTTCAGTCTCTAATCCATACCCACTCTTTGCTTCAATCAATGTTGTACCATTCTTTAACATTCTATTCAATCTTGGTATTAAAAGTTGATAAAGTTCATCCTCTGTACTATTTTTAGTATGTGAAATAGTGAATTGAATACCACCACCTGCTTTATGAACATCTAAATAGGTTGCTCCTGCTAATTTCATTGCAAATTCATGAACACGATCACCACTAAATACTGGATGTGTATGTCCATCAACAAATCCTGGTAATACAGATTTTCCTGTACAATCTAAAACTTTTTCAAAACTTTTATCTTTATATTTCTCTTCCATTTCTTTAAATGTACCAATATCAAAAATAATACCATTTTCATCAATAATCATTGTACCATTTTCAATAATTTCAATCTAAAAATTTTAGATTTAATTGAAAATAATAATAATAATAATAATAATAATTTATTATAGTAGTAAAAAAAATTAATAAATTGGTTTTTTTTTTTTTAAATTTTTTTTTTTTTTTTTTATATTTATATTTATATTTATTTATCATACATTACTCATTTCTTTACCAATTAAAAATGGTTTACCTTTTGAAATCACAACTAATTGTGATGCATTTGAAATTTTTAATTTAAAATCGAATCCCATTTTTTTAAATTTATCTGTTTAGTTGTTTAAATGAAAATTAGAAAAAAAAATGAAAATGAAAATTTAAAAAAAAAAAAAACAAAACAAAAAAAAAAAAAAAAAAAAAAAAAAAAAAAAAAAGAGCATAGAAAAATAAAGTAAAAAAAAAAAAGTTACCAAAACAAATAATTCCACATAAAATTACATTTCACCACATTTTTGCAGAAATTTTATATGCAGCCAATCTTTTTAAAAATATTTAATAAATCTTTCTTAATTTTTTATTTTTTTTTTTTTTTTTTTTTTTTTTTTTTTTTTTATACAATGATTTAATTTTATTTATTTTTAATATGGATTTAGTATAGATAAATAGAACACTCAAAAATACACAAAATGATATAATAATGGTATTAAAATGTGAAATTTTCTTTGCTGTGATAAAAAATAATAAAAAAAAGTATGACCTATTAATTTTTATTATTGTTTTTTAAATAAACCTTAAGCTGTACTTATTAAGAAAGGCTGTTCCAGTGCTGTTTTTCGGCTAAATTTAATTCTCTTCTTTTTAGGTAGGTTACCAAAATCCTATTCTTTTACTTTTTTTTAAAAAATATACTATTGAATATTGTATTGGTAGATTAATAATACAGCACAGCAAAGAAAATCCAGCATTAAAATGACATTTAAAATAAAATGTAATTTAAATGATATTTTTAATATCATTTAAATACCATTAAAAATTAAATGATATTTTTAATATCATTTAAATACCATTAAAAATCAAATGTCATTTAAATTTTATTTAAATGATATTATAATTAATAATATAGTTAAAATATAATTAGTAATATAATTAATAATATAATTTAAATTACATTTACCATTAAAATGATCATTAAAATGAAAATTAATATTAATATTTTAAATGATATTATATTGTTAATTTTTATATAATTTAAAATTTAATTAGTAATAAAATTAATAATATAATTTAAATTACATTTACCATTAAAATGACAATTAAAATGAAATTTTAAGGGAAATTTAAAGTTAAATTAAAAATTTCATTATTAAGAATATTTAAATGTTAACAAATTTGTTCTAAATTGTTTCATTTAGTTTAAATTTTTTTCCACTAAAAATAATATAAATATAATTAAAACAGATAACGAATTCATTCAATGTGAAGTTAGGAAAATAAAAAAAAAAAAATAAAAAAATAAAAAAATAGTATTGAATTAAAAACAAATTAAAGTTTTCCATATCCATGAAAAATTAAAATAGTTTTATATTTTTATTTATTTTTTTTTTCTTAATATCTATGATGCAAGGAATTGGAATTTTTAAGAAACATTTAGAATAAAATCACCAACAGGGAATTTTGGTCAAACTTTAAATTTTTTTTTTTTTTTTTTTTTTTTGTAAATGGTAAAATCCATATCACTTCCAATTAAAGATTAATTAAAGTTATTAACTTTTAATAATTATTTTTTAAAATTTTAAATAAAAAAAAGTAATTTATATACATATATTTTATTAATAATAATTATTATTATTATTATTATTATTATTATTATTATTATTATTATTATTATTATTATTATTATTATTATTTAAGCTTGAGATTGTTTATCATCATTATTATTATGATTATTTAATATTGAAGATGGTTGTTTATCTATTGAAGATGACTCAATTTCATTTGAGTTTGAATTTGAGTTTGATTGATCAATCTTTTTTAAAGAGATTGATTGACCTCTTGTTTTTCTAGTTTCCCTTGTTTTTTCTCCACTTGATCCTGATGAATTTGATGAAGTACTTGATTTTTTACTTGGTACTGGAGTATTTCCCCATTTGATACCAACTAAATGTAATAAATAGTTGAATCTTTCAGACTCTCTATAAATAGTTGCAATATGAGGATCAATACCTAACCCAAATAAAAGAAGTATACCAATAATTGACATACAAAAAGCATTCATATATCTAAGACCAAATCTTGAAAATTGAATTCTTGGACATTGATCATTTCCTTTTTCTAATAAACAATATACCCATTTTTCAATTGCATCATAAAATACTTCACCATTATACGATACATATAATGGATACATTGATGTAAATGAAATACAAAATAAAATTACTAATAAAAATGTAACTGATCTTAACTTTAATAAATAAATAAAATTAATAAAAATTAATAATTCTATATATATAATACACAAAAATTTTAATTTAAAATTAATACTTACATTTAAAAATAAAATTCTTCTATCATTTATTGATTTAAATAAAACAGTCATTTTAAATACTTTATATATTGATGATGTAATAAAAATAACCATTAAAAATGTTACAATATATGCTGGTACTATAATTATAATTTTTTAAAAAAATTTAAAAATTTTAGTAATGTTAATTTAATTTTAAAAAATAAATAATTAATACATACTATAAAAACAAAAATATAACCAAAACCTATTATTATATTCACCAATCCAACAACCTGCACTATCAATAGTAGATTCATAATGTTTTATTGGTAATAAAGCAAAGAAAAAAATTAATGCCCAAACTCCAATTGATGTTTGTAAAAAGTATTTATTTGTTTCTAAAATTAAAAAAAATAAAAAAAATAAAAAAAAAATTAGATAATTATTAATTTACTATTATTTTTATTAATTTTTAAAAAATTTATACTTACTCATATTAATAGTTAAAAAGAAATCAAATGAATAAAGTGATAACATAAATATAGTACCTAAACCACCCATTTGAAAAAAAAAACCAGTTAACATACAATTACCATCTTGACTACTACGATATCTACCAGGTTGTGATGAACATCTAAAATCACCATTACCATATTGTTGAGTTGCATAACTTGCACATAATGCTAAAACTGTAAATCCCAAATAAATGATAATCCAACTACGATGTGTAATTTTATTTTGAATTAAACCAAATGTAAGAATTAAATAAACTGCAATTGTTGCAGATACACAATAAAATACAACTTCAGTATAAAATTTTGCATCATATTGTTTGTCTGTATAAACATATAATGGACAAGGTAAAACACAATTTGGCATTACTTCATGAAACTTTTCACCATTTTTTATATCATCTGTTGAAACATAAACCAATGGATAAACACATGAAACTGTGGTATTGGTTGATCCTTGATTTGGATTTGAACATTGAATTGATTGATTTGAAGAACCACCATAACTTGTTAAATTATAATAATTCTCTGTAATTGGGTAAAGATCCTTACCATCGGTATCATTTTGTTGACATGAAAAACCTTGGAAAAATGAAAGAAAAGGTACACATGTTTCTAAAACTTTAAAACAATTCTTTTGACATGGATTCGATGGTAAAGGGAATGAAATACCATTTATATTACTATTACATTCTCTATAGGTTGAAATACAAAATAATTTAATTATATTCTCTTTACAAATTAAATCTGGAATTGCACTAAATCCCATTGGATTTGTTAAAGTTGCTGTAACATTTGCTTCAATAATTTCTTGAGTATATCCATATGGTAAATAAATATTTTTATAACCTAAATAATTTGAACACATTGAAATTGGATTTAATATTTCACATTTTGATCCAATATCTAAACTATTTACAAATAATTTTTTTAAAAAAAAAAATTTTAAAAAAATTAAAAGAATTTTCATTTTCATTTTCATTTTTTTTTTTCTAAAAATAATTTATTTTTGATGTTGAATTGTGTTTAAATGTATTTTTAAAAATAAAAATATAAAAATATAAAAATATAAAAAAAAAAAAAAAAAAAAAAACTAAATTTCAGCAACACGTTTTACGTATTTTTTTTTCGTTGATCAAATTTTTGTTCGGCATTTCATTTTATAAAAAATCGACCAAAAAAAACCCACTTATTTTTAATTTTTCAGATAACAAATTCAATAAGTCATCAAAAAAAAAATAAAAAAAATAAAAAAAAAAATAAAAAAAATAAAAATTAAAAAATCTATAACTGGTTGTAAGATATTTTTTTTTTTTTTTTTTTTTTTTTTTTTTTTTTTTTAGAATGGGCAAGATATTTTCATTTTTTTTAAAATAATTATTAATTATTATTTTTAATATCTTACCCATTTTTTTTTTTTTTTAAATAATAATAATTAATTAATTATTTTATTTAATTTTTATTTTTTTATTTTTTTAAATAATAATTCAATTAATCAATTATCCATATCTATTTTTTTTTTTTTTTTAATTATTTAGGGATAAAAAATTTTAAATAAACAAAAAAAAAATATAAAAAAAGATATTTTCAGATTGATTAAAAAAAAAAGTTGAAAAAAAAAGTTGAAAAAAAAAAATGATAAAAAAAAAAAAAAAGTTGAAAAAAAAAAAAAAAAAAAGTTGAAAAAAATTGATTAAAAAAAAAAAAACGATGGAACCAATAATAAATGAAAAAAAAGAATTAAATTTTTTAGAAAAAGATATTATTGAAGCAGTAAATAAATATCCAACACCATTTCATATTTATAATGGTGATAAAATTAAAGAGAATGGTGAATTATTAATGAATAGTTTTAAAAAATATTTCCCAAATTATAGAAATTATTTTGCAGTAAAAGCAACACCAAATCCATCAATTTTAAAACTATTAAAAGAAATTGGTATGGGTGTTGATTGTTCTTCATTAGCTGAATTAATATTATCTGAAAAAGGTAAATAATAAATAATAATAATAATTAATTTAAAAAATAAAAATTTTATTAATTATTTTATTTTATTTTTAGTTGGATTTAAAAATGAAGAAATTATGTTTACATCAAATAATACAAAATCAGAAGAATATAAAAAAGCATATGAATTAGGATCAATTATAAATTTAGATGATTATACACAAATTGAATATCTTTATGAAAGTTTAGGAGGAGTAATGCCAGAATTGATTAGTTTTAGATATAATCCTGGACCATTAAAAAAAGGTAATGATATTATTGGTAATCCAAAGGATGCAAAATTTGGATTAACAAGTGATGATTTAGAGAAAGCCTATAATAAAGCCAAAGAATTGGGTGTTAAAAGATTTGGACTTCATTGTATGGTAGCATCAAATGAATTGGATTTAGATTATTTTGAAGAGACTGCACGTTTATTATTTTCAACCATTTCAAAACTAACAAAATCATGTGGAATTACATTTGAAATGGTTAATTTAGGTGGTGGTATTGGTATACCCTATCGTCCTAATCAAATTGCAGTTGATTATTTAAAATTAACTGAAAAAATTTCAAATGCCTATAAGGAATTAATTGTAGAGGAAGAAGGATTACCAAAATTAAATGTTGTAACTGAATGTGGTAGAGTTATAACTGGACCCTATGGTGTATTGGTTACAAAAGCAATTCATTCAAAATCAACCTATAAAGAATACATTGGTGTTGATGCATGTATGGTTAATTTAATGCGTCCTGGTATGTATGGTGCTTATCATCATATCACAGTTTTAAATCCAACTGATCCAAATTCAACTGAAACCTATGATGTTGTTGGTTCACTTTGTGAAAATAATGATAAATTTTGTATCGATCGTTCATTACCAAAAATTCATCGTGGAGATACTTTAGTAATTCATGATACTGGTGCTCATGGTCATAGTATGGGTTTCAATTATAATGGTAAATTAAGATCTGCTGAATATCTCTTATTAAATAATTCAATTAATTGTATTCGTAGAGCTGAAACTTTTGATGATTTATTTTCAACTTTAAATTTTTAATTAAAAAAAAAATAAAAAAAATAAAAAAATTAAATAATAATTAAAAAATAAAAAGTAATATTACAAATAAAAAAAAAAAACAAATATAATTTATTTATTTTTCAACATTAAAATTTTAATATTGAAAATGATTTAAAATTATTTAAATTATTATTACTATTTAAATTAAATTGTCTTTCTCCAAATGTTAAAGAAATTAATGGTAAATATGGATGAAATGATGTTGAATTTATACAAATATTATTATTATTATTATTATTATTATTTTTATTATTATTATTATCATTTAATTGAATATTTTCATCATTAATTAAATTTAAAGATTGGTTTAAAGATTGATTATAAATTAAATTACCATTATTAAATAAATCATATATTAATAATTGGCCATTTTGAGTACCAGTTGATAAATATCTTGAAGAGAATGGATCAATATCAAATTGAATTCTTTGATGACTTGATAATGGTCTATATAATTGATATACTTGTTGTGCAACAGTATTTCTAATATCCCATCCAATTATATAATTTGATTTTCTAAATGATGCAAATAAATAATTTGAATCTTTTGGTGAAAACATAATTTGTGTAATTCCCATTTTATAATTAATATTCATTTCACCATCATCACCAATTTGCTGTTGTTGTTGTTGTTGAGAATTTAAATTAATTGGGTCAGGTAAAATATCAACTAATTCATCCATTCTTTCATCAAATAAACCAATATTACCATTATATGTTGATGCTGCAAAAAATCCACTTGTTGATTGTTTATCAAATGAAATACAACTAATTATACCTGATAAATTTAAATTTTCATCACTAAAATCCCCTTTAATTCTCTTTTTATTTTTATTTTTATTTTTCTTAAATCTTGTTTTAATTTCACTATAATTATCACCTGGTCTATCAATATCAAAAATTTTTATTGAATTTTTAAATCCACTATAAATTCTAAAATAAATAAATAAATTAATAAATAAATAAATAAAGAAATTAATAAATAAATAAATAAATAAATACTTTGTCCCATTTGAATTAAATTGAATTGAATAAGCAGATTCTAAATCATCAACATCTTTATAAGGTTTATATGTACATCTTTTATTACCATTGAAAGCATCCCATAATGTAATTGGATATTCTTTTGATGAAGTTAAAAAACAACATGTTGTTGGATTATTTGAATTCATAAATGGGTACCAACAATAATCATAAATACTTTCAAATTCTTTAATTTCAATAACTGCTTTTTCAACATTTAAAATTTCATTATTATTATTATTATTATAATTATTACTACTATAAATTTTTAATTAATATATTTATATATTTTTTAATTGAAAAATAATAAATCATTTTACTTACATTTCAAACAATCTTATAAATTTATCTTCAGAACAAGATAATAAACAAGTACCATCAGGAGACCATTTTGAACCTTTATAAAATTTTTCAAGTGAACAATTTGATTGATTTTCATTTGAAGTTATTATTGGTCCATTACAATATTCTTTTAATGAATTTTCATTATTAAAATCAATAAATGATTCAAGTAAAATTTGTTTTTTTCTTTTTTCTTCATCAATTGTATTTAAATTTTCTTTTTGTTGTTCTTGTTGTTGTTCTTCTTCAGTAATTATTGATTGTTGTTCTTGTTGAATTAAATCATTACTATTTTCATTAATACCTAATTTTCTTTTTAATAATAATTTTTTTAATTTTAATTGTTCATCTTCATTATTGTGTTGTTCAATTAATTGTTTATCATTATCTAATAATGTTTCATTAATAATTGGTATTATTATATTTTGATTATTATTTTCATTAATAGTATTATTATTATTATTATTATTATTATTATTATTATTATTATTATTATTATTATTATCAATATTGTTAACGATATTATTTATCTCATTCATTAATATAATTAAATTATTTTTAATAATAAACACACAATTAAAAAAAAAAAAAAAAAAAAATATGTTATTTTTAGATTTGGATCGAGTTGGTTCTAATAAAATTTTGCCAAAAAAAAAAATTAAAAAATTAAAAAATAAAAAAAAAAAAAAATTAAAAAATAAAAAAAAAAAAAAAAAAAAAATAATTTCGTTCGTTAACGAAAGCTTCGGATTTTTTTTTTTTTTTTTTTTTTTTTTTTTCAATAATAATAGCTGAAGCAATAGTATCTCATTTAAGTAATAAAAAAAAATGGATCCAATTATTCAAACCATTCAATTATTCCAACATACTCTTCATCATGACGCTAATGTCATTAAAGCTGCTGAAGCTCAACTTCAACAAGTATGTTTTGAAAAAAAAAAAAAAAAAAAAAAATATGACAATGAAAAAATAAAATAATAAAAAATAATTATAATTCTAATACATTTTTAATTATTTTTTATTATTTTTTATTATTATAATTATTATTATTATTTTTATTTTTTTTAAAAAAAAAAGATTAAAGTAACTGATGGATATTCAAGAATTTTATTAAAAATTTTAGCATCAAATGAAGTTGATATTTCAATTAGACAAGGTGTTTCAATTTTTTTAAAGAATATGATCATTACAAAATGGAGAGGTGCTGAAGATGAATCACCAATCACTCAAGAGGATGCAGAATTCATTAAAGAGAATCTCATTGATCTTTTAGTTCATTCACATCATTTAGTTCAAAATCAAATTGAAGCAATGATTGAAATTATTGCAAATCGTGATTTCCCTGAAAAATGGACTTCATTATTACCAAAATCAATTCAATATATTAATACTCAAGATGTTAAATTAATTTTAGCTGGTTTAACTTCAATTCAATTAGGTATTAAAAGATTTAGGTAAAGTTTTTTTTTTTTTTAAAAAAAAAAAAAAAAAAAAAAAAAATAATAATAATAATAATAATAATAATAATAATAATAATAATAATAATAATAATAATAATAATAATAATAATAATAATAATAATAATAATAATAATAATAATAATAATAATAATAATAATAATAATTAAATAATTAATTTTTTTTATTTTTTTTTTATATTTTTATTTTTTTTTAGATATGTAACAATGGGTGATAAAAAAAAAGAATTATTATACACAATTGTAAATGAAATTTTCCCATTATTATTACAAATTTTAGAATTTTTATCACAACATCAAACAATTGAATCAGCATTAATGCAAAAAAAAGTTATAAAAATTTTTGGATATGCAATTCATTTTGAAATTCCAGATTTATTAATTCAACCAGAAGTTTTTAATAAATGGTTAAGTCAATTTGTACGTATTATTCAAAGACCAATTACACCACAAGAGAATGTTAAACATGCAGATGATTGTAGAAAGAATCAATGGTGGTTATTAAAGAGAACTACAGCCAAACTTTTGAATTTATTATTTAGAAAATCAGCAACTAGTGTTAGATCAACCGATCATTCATCAGTTAAAGCATTGAATAAATTATTTATGCCAGTTTATTCAGTTGAAGTTATGAAAGTATTCTATGAACAATTATCAACATTGGAACAATTATATAAAGGAGTTCACTATGAACGTTATCAACAAAAATTGATTGAATATTTTTCATTCGCTATTAAATATGGTGTAACTTATGTTGCAATGAAACCATGGTTATCAACTTTAATTCAACAAGTTTTATTCCCAATCATTTGTTTCAATGATAGAGATGCTGAACTTTGGGAATGTGATCCAAATGAATTCCTTCGTTCTCAATTTGAATCTTCAATGACTTTTGCAACTGCTCGTATTGAAGTATTAAATTTCATTATCGATGTAGTTGGTAAACGTGGTAGAGCCAATCTTGATATGATTATGGGATTTTGTATTCAATCATTAAATAAATACAATGCTGCCACCAATGCCTCTGAAAAGAATCCACGTGAAAAAGATGGTGTATTAGTTATTATTAGTGTATTATCTGCTTATTTAAAGAATATTTCATTCTATAAATCAAATCTTGAACAAATGTTATTACTTCATGTTTTCCCAGAACTTAGTTCACCACATGGTTTCTTGAAAGCTCGTGCATGTTCATTATTTAGTGAATTTTATAATATTGAATTCACAGATCCAGTTTATTTTTCAAATGCATTGAAATTGATTTTAGGTTTAATGTCTGATAATGATTTACCAGTTCGTGTTAAAGCTGGTACATCCATTTGTAATTTAGTACGTGCAAATCAAGGTGTTGACGAACTTCGTCCAATTCTTCCACAATTATTAGATAAAATTTTCAGTTTACTTAGTGAAGCCGAATCTGAAGATCTCGTAATTGCTATTGAATCGATTATTCAACGTTTTAAACATGAAATTGCACCATATGCCGTTAACCTTTGTAAGAATTTATCTGAACAATTTTTACGTCTACTTGAATTGGAAGAATCTGATGAAAGTGGTGAAAGTGGTTTCGCAAGTCAAGAATGTTTAGGTGTTTATTGTACACTTTTAAGAGCACTTAAAGATATTCCAGATGTTTTCAATTCATTAGAACAACAAATCGTACCAATTCTTCAAAAACTTTTCACCTCTGATCATATGATGTATTTGGATGAAGCACTTCGTATTCTTACTTTTGTTACCTATTATCCAAAATCTATTTCACCATTGGTTTGGTCATTATTCCCTCAAATTATGAATCTTTTCGATGAATGTGCTTGTGATTTCGCTTCCTCCTACGTTAATCCATTGGATAACTATATCTCTTATGGTACTGAATATTTCCTTTCCAATCAACAATACATTGAAATGGTATTCAATATGTATAAAAAGATGGTTGGTGATATTAATCAACAACCAGTTGATGCTGGTGATTGTTGTAAAATCATGGAATCTTTAATTCAACGTGCTAAAGGTCGTATTGATTATATGATTGTACCAGTTTTAGAATTGGCTTGTGGTCGTTTACTCAATACCGATAAAAATAATCAAAAATCAAAAGAATTTACAGTTTATCTCTTGGAAATCATTGCCAATTGTATCTATTATAATCCATTGATCTCAACTCAATATTTAGAATCAAAGAATTTAGTTGAACCAATCTTTGGTTTATGGTTTAATAGAATTAAACATTTCCAAAGATTCTATGATAAAAAGATCTCAGTTTTAGCATTCTCATCATTACTTACCCTTAATCCAAGTCCAAATTTCGTTAAATTTGGTACATCTTTAATCTTGGAGAAAATGTTACAATTCACCAAAGATATGTTATCCATTGAAAAGGAATTAGATAAACAAGAGGCTGAACGTGAACAAAAAATTAAAGATGGTACACTTAAACCAGAGGAAGAAGAATTCATTGATGAAAATGATGAAGAAGATTATTTTGATAATCATAAATTTGAATTTGAATTCACTGAAATTCCAGATAATCAAGATTGTCAACATGATGATGAAGGTGAAGTATTCTTGGATGATATTGAAAAAGCAACTGAATACTTTGAAAATGGTGGTGATTTAGGTGAAGATGAAGGTGATAACTTTGATGATCAAAACGACGATGATGATCAAGATTCTGAAGAAGATCTCTTTGAAGATGAAGATACTCCAGACTTTGAAACCCCAATTGATGAAGTTGATGGTTTCGAATTTATGATTAATTCAATTCAAAATTTCTTCCAAATTAATCCAACTTGTATTCAACAAATCTCTGAAAAACAACAAGAAAAAATTAAAAAATATGTTGCTTCAGCTCCAGCAAGAAAAGAAAAATTAAGATTAGAAAAAGAAAAAGAAGAAAAATTAAAACAACAACAACAAAAAAAATAAATTAAAAAAAAAAAAAGATAATAAAAAATAAATTTCTAAAAATAAATTTCAAAAAAAAAAAAAAAAAATAATAAAAAATAAAAATAATAAAAATAAAAGATATTATAAATGTTTAAAATTTTTTTTTTTTTTATTTTTTTAATTTTTTTATTTTTTTTTTTTTTATTAATAAACAATTATTAATAATTTCCAAATCAATTTTATTTTTTTGAAATTTTATTTGATTTCCAAATTATTAAAATCAATTATTATAATAAGAAAATTAAAATTGTTAAAAAAAAAAAAAACCCTATTATTTTTTTTATTTTTCTTATTTTAATTTTTTTTTAAACAATTTTAATTATAATAAAAAAAAAAAAAATTAAAAAAATAATTAAATTGCACAAGGGGTAGAATCTGAAAAAAATTAAAAATAAAAAAAAAATAAAATTAAAAATAAAAAAAATGATATTATCACTTCAATGAAAATAAGAGTAAACTAATTGTCACTAATCTCATTGTGAATTTATGGAAATAAAAAACAATATTATTTTTTATTTAATTTTTTATTTATTTTTTTATTTATTTTAATTTTTTTTTTTTTTTTTTTAATTTTTTATTTTATTTTTTTTACCATATTAATTCATTTCCTGTTTTAGTGTTTCCAATTTTTCACAAAAAAAAAAAAAAAAAAAAAAAAAAAATTAAAAATAAATAAAATTAAAATAAATGTAAAAAAAAAAAAAAAAAAAAAAAAAAAAAAAAGTATAAATTAAAAATAAATAATTTTAATTTAATTTAATTATTTATTTCCTATCAAAAAAAAAAGAAGTAATAGTGTATGTATAATTTGATTATTATAATAAAAAACTAATATATATAAATAGAAAAATTATTAATTAAAATTTTTCTTTTTTTTTTTTTTTTTTAAAAGTTCATAAATAAAAAAAAAAAATAAAAAAAAAAAATGGGAAGAGTAGAAGATCAAATTAAAGATAATTATAATTCACTTTCACATGAAGGTGAAAGATTAAATAGAGAGGCAAAGATTGAATCTGAAAAATTAAAAAATAATGCTAAATTGGATGCAAAAGATATGAAAAAAGATATTGATGAATCTGTTCATTCATCATGGGAAACTGTTAAAGAAGGTGCCAAAACCGTTCAAGATTACATTAGTAGTGGTATTGAAAGTGTAAAACATACAATTACAACTGAACCAGCCCAAAAAGATATGGAAAACTTAAAACATAATGTTAACCATAATTTAGAGGAAGCAGAGAAAGAAGGTTCATCCGTTTTAAATAACATTTCCAATTTCTTTAAAGGTTCAGCAGAAGAAGCCAAATCTGAAGCTGAACGTATTGGTTATGAAGCTTACAAGGATGGTGACCAATTTGTTGGTGATGTACATAAAAACTTTAAAAGAACTGCCAATGAAACCCAAAAGGATGCCAATAGACTCACCTCTGATGTTAAGAATGAATCAAATAAAATCTATAAAGATATTAAGGATGAATCAAATAAACTCTACAATGATGTCAAGGGTGAATCAAGTAAAATCTATAATGGTGCTAAAAAAGAAGGTTCCAAATTGGCTACCGATCTCAAGAAGGATACTCAATACGTTGCAGATGAAACCAAAAAGATGGCAGCTGATCTCAAGAATAAAGCCGCTGATACCTATCAAGACCTTTCTCATGATGCCTCAAAGAAAGCCACTCAACTCAAAAAGAAAGCTAGTGAAACCCTTGATGAATCTGCCGATGCTATTGAACATCAATTCGATATAATGAAGAAAGATTTCAGACATCTCAATCAACGTAATGGTATGATTTGGGGAAGTATTGGTTTAATTGGTGGTGCAACTGCAACATCTTACCTTTTCCCATCTGCATCTCCAATGGCTAAATTCACTTTTATTGCTGGTCTTGCAAGTTTAGGTGGTTACTATGGTCTCCATCAACCACACAATAAGATTGTTGATAATGCTTTCCACAAAGCAAACAATAAAAAGGAAGAATTAAAAAAGAAAATATAAAAAAAATTTCTAATTAAAAAAAAAAAAAACAAAAAAAAAACAATATATTCAACATATTGTAAAAAAAAAAAAAAAAAAAAATATATAAATAAAATTAATAATCAAATTCTAAAAATATATTTTTTTATATTTTTTTATATCTTTTTTTTTTAAAAAAAATAAAATATTATAATATCACTATTAAAATGTATATTCAATTTATTCAACCAAACTATTATACTGTTATTTTTTTATTTTTTTCCAAACACAATAATATTCAATAAGAAATTTTTTTAAAACTTTTTTTTATCTTTTGAAAATCATGTTAAAGGAACGAATTTTTAATGTTTATGAAAATAATATTTTCAGATGCAAGGAATCCATAAAAATCATATTTAGTTTCAAATATATTTAACAATTTCTTAGAGATATTTGTCCCATACCAAAATTACCATATTAATTTTAACCTACAAAGAGTTGTATGCATGCTGAAATCAATATGTTAAAAAATTAGCCACTTGAATTAATATGGCTGCCATTGAATTAATAAATACATAAATAAACTAATTAATAATAAATAAATTTGTAAAAAAAAAAAAAAAAAAAAAAAAAAAAAAAAAAAAATAAATAAATAAATAAATAAATAAATAATTAAATAAAAAATTAAAAAATTAAAAAATTAAATTAGTAAAAATCAAACCATTTTTAATTTTATTTTTTTATTTATAATTTATTAATAAAAATAATTCATTTCATTTTTTGAACAATCGTCTAAGCTAAAAAACGTAAACCAAAACGAACTTCCTTCAATTTTTTTTTATTTTTATTTTTTTTTTTTTTCCAAAGTAAAATTTTTTACTTTTTTTAATTATAATATTATTATAAAGATTTTTCAAATATAATATATTATTATAAATTTTAAAACTTCAAAAAAATAAAAATAAAAAAGATTTTTTTTTTTTTTTTTAAAATAATTTAATATTGTATTTAATTTTTTTTATTTATTTTTTTATTTTTACAATCATTAGAGAACTATAAAAAAAATTAAAAAAAAATAAACATATACCAAAAAACTTTTTTTTTTTAATTTTTTTTTCCTTTTTTTGTTGACAGAAATACGTATATTTTTTTTTTAATTTAAATATTTTTATATTTTCCACTATATACACATGTTTAAATTTAATTTTTTTTTTTTCATATTTTTTTTTTTTTTTTTTTTTTTTTTTTTTTTTTTTCTATTAACAAAATAATTTTTTTTCATCAAACAATTAATGATATTAGTAGAAAATTAATATCTATCTTTTTTTAATTTATTTATTTTTATTTATTTATTTATTTTTTATCTTTATAACTAATTTCAATAATAATAAATTTATTTAAATTTTTAATATTTTTAATTATTCAATACACTTTTTTTAAATTTTTAATAATTTTAAATTTTTAATATTTTTATTAATATCGATTACATTGTAGTTGGTGGCGTCCATGCTGAGTATGCAATAAGGGTAATGCTTTCAATTCTTGGCATTGAATTTGATGAAATTAAGAACAAACATCAAATGAAAATAATTAGAACCAAATTTCAAAAAATAATGGTTCAATTAAAATAATTATTTTTTATTTTACCAATCATCCCTCAGACACACACAGGGATCCAATAGTTGATATTATTAAATTTAGATTATTGATAGAATACTTTAATAATAATTATAATAATAATAATGATAATAATATAATAGAATTTGATCATTCACTAATGAAACATTACTTTGGAGAAGCTTAATGTCATTGGAATGATATTTATATCACAGCATAAAAAAAAAAAAAAAATAATAAAAAATAAAAAAAATTAAATAAAATAAAAAAAAAATATAATTTTAAAATCTCTAACCTTTACTCTTTACTTTGGGTTTTCAAAAAAATGTATATGGGTGTGAAGTTCGAATAGTTTTAATTCTTTATTTAATCAATATCTTAAATTAATTTAAGGTACATAATTAAAATAAATTTAATAAATAATAAATAATTATTTAACTTTAATTATTTTTTTTATTTACTACTATTTTTTATTTTAATTTTATTATTATTATTCTTTTTATTTGATCGAGTCCGATGATTCAATTAATTATCTTGATTCTTCACATGTTAATCCTTTTGTTAGACTAAGATCATATACATTTGAGAAATTGCCATTTAAATAAACTTGACCACCAGTTACTATAAATTTAAAGTTTTACAATATATACCAATTGCAATATCATTACAAATACAATTACCAACGTGATCATTACATTTATCAAATGGTGAATATTCGACTGAACAAGGAGCTCTATAATAAAATTCAATATATTAATGTTGCACCATTTCCATCTTATAATTTAATTTGTTGATTACCTTAACCTGCACCTATTGTACATATGATTTGTGGTTTATTACTTGAGTGACAATCAGTGGTGGTGATGTTATAATGTCTTGTGATTTTAATATTATAAATATTTGAAAAATCACAAGACATTATAACATCACCACCACTGATTGTTGGTATTGATACTGATGATATTTGCATTTAATTGTTGATGTTGTTATGTTGATGTGTATAATAATGTTGTTAATGTTGTTGATGTATATTTATTTTATTTGGTGAGGTTGTAGTATGTTGATGTTGTTGGCGTTGTTGATGTTGTTGATGTTGTTGATGTTGTTGATGTTGTTGATTTTGTTGATGTTGTTGATGTTGTTGGTGTTGTGGATTTTGTTGATTTTGTTGATGTTGTTGATTTTGTTGATGTTGTTGGTGTTGTTGATGTTGTTGATGTAATATATATATTGGTTATTATTTTATTTTATTTTATTTTATTGTTGTTGATGTTGTTGATGTTGTATATATATATTGGTTATTATTTTATTTTATTTTATTTTATTTTATTTTATTTTATTTTATTTTATTTTATTTTATTTTATTTTATTTTATTTTATTTTGGTGTTGTTGATGTTGATGTTGTTGATGTTGTATATATATATATATTGGTTATTATTTTATTTTATTTTATATTATTTTATTTTATTTTATTTTATTTTATTTTATTTTATTTTATTTTATTTTATTATATATATTACTATTATTTTATTTAATTTTTTTATTTAATTTACATTTTGTACTATATAAAATGAGTTGACATAATATTCTAAAAGAGAATACTAATTTTGTAAAAATTTATTTATATTAATTATTGAATATCCTATTATTTATTTATATTATATTTATTATTACTATGAAGAATTGAGTAACTAATTTTGGAAGAACCTCTTGGTCATTTATCCTCACCCTCGTTATTAATAATTTTTTTTTTTATAATTTTTTTTTTTATTATTTTCTTTTTTTTTTTTTTTTTGTAATTGACCAATTTCCGAACCCATATTGAAATAAAATATAATCAAAAAAATAAAAAAATAAAAAAAATGTGCAAAGTGATTTATTATTTTAATTTAAAAAATAAAATAAAATAAAATAAAAATAATTAAACAAAAAATAAAAATGAATAATAAAAAATATTACATACATTCTGGTTTTTATTTTTTTGCAAAGTCGCAAACAATATTTATATTTTCTTACCAAAAGTTAAAATAAATAAATTTATTAAACTAAGATTAAATATTCTTTATTTTTTAAATACATTAAAAAAAAATAAAAAAATTGTAATGTTTTTATAGTTTTTTTTATTAATGTTTTTTTTTTATTTTTATTTTTTAAACAAAACTTGTTAAGCCCATACAGTCCTTTTTTATTTTAAAAAACAATTTGAAGTGAATGTGATAAAATTTTTTTTTTAAAAAAAAAACAAAACTTGAGATCAGCTTGTACAGTCTGTTTTAATAAAAAAACCTTGAGATGGCCCATTTAAAAAAAAAAAAAAAAAAACTTAAAGGCCAGCCCTTGTAGTCCATTTTTTTTTTAAAAAAAAAAATACCTTGTATTAGCCCGGTTGGCACGAATAGACCGTTCAGCCCATGTAGTCCTTTTTTTTTAAAAAAAAAATACCTTGTATTAGCCCGGTTGGTACTAATAGACCGTTAAGCCCATGTAGTCCATTTTTTTTTTAAAAAAATACAAATGCCTTGTATTAGCCTGGTTGGCACGAATAGACCCTTTAAAGGGATCATGGCTTATTATTGTAATAATGAAGATGATTGTAATGATAATGATGTTGGATAAATCTACAATAAATTTTTTTTATTATTTTAGACATTAAATAATTAAACCATCTTTTTAATTTTTATTATTTATTTTAATTATTTATTTATTTTTTACTATTACTATTTTTATAACGATTGGAGAGAACTAAAACAAAAAAAAAAAAAACACAAAAAAAAAAAAAAAAAAAAAAAAAAAAAAAACTTATTAGATATACTATAGTATATTCTTCATTGACCATATCTGTTTATAGTAGAAATTGAAATGTTGTGGATTTCGAAGTTCATCATTAGTCTAGAGATCTAATGTGGTGAATTTGGATGTTCAACACCGCTCCAGAGAAATTAAATATACATTAAATAAATAAAATTAAATCAATTATAAAACAAATTGTATTATTTAAGTCCTTCTAGAGTACCACTCCTGTTACATTTTATAAATAATAAACTTATGAAATTCTTGTTTAATTCTTGAATTATTTTATAGATGTATTAAATTAAAATTATAAAAAAAAAAAGTTAATGAAATTTCCAGCTTTTTCCACTTTTTGCATTTTTTTATTTTTTTATTTTTACTCCAAAAAATCAAATAACCCCCAAATATTAATTGGTTGAATAATTTTTTATATGTTTACAATTTTATGTTTTATTTATTTATAATCAAGTTTTATATCTTTATGGTTCTTTTTTTATCTATTACTAAACCTGAAATATCCACCATTATCCCTTTACCTTCAATTTTTATTGGGTTTATTACACACTTAAGAAAGAATAACATAAATTCCCTGTTAAATATATTTATAGTAAGTAAGTAAGTAAGTAAGTAAGTAAGTGAACAAATAATTAGAGAGAGAGAGAGAAAGAGAGAATAAGAATACTTACATGTACTATGCCCGGGATAATACCTAAAAGAAGAGAATTAAATTTAGCCAGAAGATTTATTAAAAAAAATAATAATAATTAATAAGTCATACTTTTTTTTTCATTATTTATGTTAGTAATACATTGGCTCACAGCAAAGAAAATATCACATTTTCAATACCATAAAAATTAAAATTCTTTTTTACTGTAACATTTAATTTTCTTAAAAATGAAATTTTTAATTTTTAATTTACTTTAAAGTTTCATTTTAATGGTCATTTTAATGGTAAATGTAATTTAAATTATATTATTAATTATATTACTAATTATAATTTAACTAATATTAATTATAATATCATTTAAATAACATTTAAATGACATTTAATTTTTAATGGTATTTAAATGATATTAAAAATATCATTTAAATTACATTTTATTTTAAATGTCATTTTAATGCTGGATTTTCTTTGCTGTGCTGTATTATTAATCTACCAATACAATATTCAATAGTATATTTTTTAAAAAAAAGTAAAAGAATAGGATTTTGGTAACCTACCTAAAAAGAAGAGAATTAAATTTAACCAGAACGCGCTGGAACAGCCTTTCTTAATAAGTACAGCTAAAGGTTTATTTAAAAAACAATAATAAAAATTAATAGGTCATACTTTTTTTTATTATTTTTTATCACAGCAAAGAAAATTTCACATTTTAATACCATTTAAATTACATTTAAATGTTCCAGTGAAAATGAAATTTAAATCTAGTTTAAAGTTTCATTTTAATGGTCATTTTAATGGTAAATGTAATTTAAATAATATTAATTACAATTTAAATGACATTTAATTTTTAATGGTATTTAAATGATATTAAAACCATTTAAACTGCATTTTATTTTAAATGTCATTTTAATGCTGGATTTTCTTTGCTGTTCTGCATTATTTAATCTACCAATACAATATTAAATAGTTTATTTTTTTTTTAAAAAAATACTTACCAACTGGTGATAAAAAGAATATACATAAAAGTAATAAAAGAATTGTACCACATGCACCCATTTTATATTTATTTTTTAGTTTTTTTTTATGTGAAAGTTTTTTTTAATTTAAAAATAGAATTTAATATGTTATAACTAATGATTGAAAAAAAAAAAAAAAAAAAATTATATTTGTTGGTTTAATCAAAAAAAAAAAAAAAAAAAAAAAAAAAAATAAATAAATAAATAAAAAGAAAAAAAAAAAAAAAAGGGGTGCGGTTTAGTTAAAAAAGTCAAAATCTAATTATTTGAAAAATTTTAATATGGGGTTAAAACACCGTTAACTTAAAGGATGACCAATATAATTCATAATAATATAACCAAACATTAATCCTTTTTTTAGAAAATCCACTAAATATTTTTTTTTTTATTTTTTTATTTTTTTTTTTTAATATTTTTAATTTTTTTTGATTTTTTTTTTTTTGATTTGGAAAAAAAGACTTTCAACTATTCTTTAAATCCCAGTGCTTTTCCGCTAATAAAATGAATATTCATTATTATAAAAATAACCTCAAATTTAAATTTTTTTTTTTTTTTTAATTTTATGTTTTTTATTTTTAATTTTTTTTTTTTTTTTTTTAAAATGATTTAATTATTTGAATAAAAATTTCAGATTCTCTCTAAGTTTATTTTAATAAACCAAATTTCAAATTTTTTAGGCTTTATTTTATAAAAAAAGATTATATTTTAAAATTAATGGGTATTTTAAATTTCAAAACACATTCACCAATTCAACACAACACAAATTATTTTTTATCATTAAAATAATAAAAAATAATTTGATGATAACACACAAATTTTTTTTTTTAAATAATCAATTAAATATAAAATGAAAAAGTTTTGCTTTTTGGTGGTGTAATGTTTAAACACAATATTTGTTGATTTTTTATTTTTTTTTTTTTTTTGTTTTTTTATAAGGTTGGATATAAAAATTTGAAATTTTTATATCCAACCTTATAAAATAACAACACTAAAGTGCGCTGGTTGGTTAGCAATGGCCTCGTTTAATTTCAAGTCATACATGTATGCATCAAAACAAAAAAATTTAAAAACTGATTGTCTGAAAATGTGATTCAGTTGCACGCATTTTTTTTCAAAAAAAAAAAACAAAAAAAAAGTTGAAAAAAAAATTAAAAAAAAAAAAAAAAATTCTTATAAAAGGGAAAAAAAAATAAATAAAATTTTTTAACGGTTTTTTTTTAAAAACTGCAAATAAAAATAAAATCTAGACTGTTTTGTGGTTATAATGAATATTTATTTATATTTCTTTGATTTTTTTTTTTTTAAATTTTTCTATATTTCCTCTTTTAAAAAAACTGGAAAAAACTGGAATAATTCAAATTAGTTGGGTTTGGAGGGTAAAATAAAAAAAATTATGATTGGAGAAACCTCTCCCCCTTTTTTTAAAAAAGAGCGTAGGGGAGGGTAGTTTGTATGAGAAATTGAACTTTTCCACCCTTCTTTTGAAATTATTTAGTAAATATGTTTCGAATTGATAACTTTGTGATGCAATTTTGAGATATGGTTTAATAGAAAAATTCCAGTATCCCAATGATATATTATTATTAAAATGGTAAAATTGCAAGGAAGGAAGGAACGTCACTCACCCCTTTTCTTTGAAAAAAAAAAGTTCCTCTTTTTGAAAAATTTTAGTAAAAGTAAAGTTTTGAACTGATACCATTGAGGTGCATTTATGCTAAATATATATTTAAATAGAAGAATTCTAGGGGAATCTAATGACATATTTCGCTTTTAGTGTTATGGTAAAATAAAAAATTATGGGGTAAGGACCTTCTGTAGTTTTCATGAGAAACTGCCCTTGTCCCCATTTTTTTTTTTTATTTAAAATTGGATATATAAATTTTTTATTTTTTTATTTTTATTTTTATTTTTTTATTGACAAAGACACTGACATATCTGATATTTTCATTTTCATTTTTTTTTTTTCATTCTAAGTTTTTTTTTTTTTTTTTTTTTTTTTTTTTTTTTTTTTTTTTTTTTTTCAACAATTTAATTTTAAAATGAATTTATTGATAAATAGAGCAATCAAAAATAAACAAAATGATATGAAAAATAAAAAAATTAATGTAATTATATATTTTTTTTAAATTTTTTTTTTTTTAACTAAAATTATTTTTTCAGAATTTAATTATTTTTCATTTTAACAACGAGAGGGAATATATTTAAATAAAATAATAGATATTAAAAAAACCAAAAATTGGTTGAGTTGGAATATTTTTTATTTATTTTAATGTCAAATTTGAATGTTTGAATAAATAAAATTAAAAAAAAAAAAAAAAAAACAATTTAATCAATTTTTTATTAGTTTTTATTTAAAATCTATTTTTTTTTAATAAAATATCTTCCCTACTCTTTTTTCTTTAAAATAAAAATAATTACAAAAAACATATGTTTAAAAATTAAATTCTAAAAATAATTTTTTTTTTTTTTTTTTTTTTTTTTTTTTTTTTTTTTTTTTTTTGGGAAATTATAAGCCCACCAAGATTTTTTGAAACATATCAATAATAATTTTGTTTGAAATTTCAATCGAAAATATTATACTTTCATTTTAGTATCAGTGAATATTTTTACTTTATCAATCACCAATAAATCCTCTTGGGTAGTGGATACAATTGGACAAGCTTTCACAATTAAAAAGTGCTTAGTCTCTACGCAATATTGGTGATATTTTTAAAATAGAAAACAATATTATAATAGTTTTTTTATTTATAAGAAAAATAATTTAAAAAAAGAAAAATCAATCGATTTAGAATCAACAAAACTTTTATCATTAAAATATAATAATAATCCAATTAAAGGTTGGTTATAACGAGAAAGTATTCAATTTACTTTCGATAGATTGTTTATTAATTTTATAGTTTCAAATGGTGATCTAAATTTATTTTTGGATTTCCATTCATAAGAGAAATGTGCAAAAACTTCATTTCAAATCTTAAATCCAAAACCTTTTCAACATTTTCATCTATCTTTGGTTATTTTCAAAATAATAAAAATAATAATAATAATAATAATAATAAATTAATATTAGTATACCAAATACCAAAAAGTACAAAGAATATACTTTTAGATAATAATGGTAGACAAGCATTCACCATAAAATATTTTTTTCAATTTCTATAAATATATTGGTGATGTATATGATAGAGAAAACACAATCATAAGTCATTTATTAATTTTCATTCACAAATCAATTTCTGGTGTTCATGAACCTATCAATGGTAACCATTTATATATTTTAATAATTGCTTTTTTATTTATAATTTAATTTTGCAGACGATTACGTTGTAGTTGGTGGCGTCCATGCCGAGTATGCAATAAGGGTAATTCTTTCAATTCTTGGCATTGAATTTGATGAAATTAAGAACAATCATCAAATGAAAATTATTAGAACTAAATTTCAAAAAAATAATGGTTCAATTAAAATAATTATTTTTTATTTTACCAATCATCCCTCAGACACACACAGGGATCCAATAGTTGATATTATTAAATTTATATTATTGGTAGAATACTTTAATAATAATAATTGCAATAATAATAATATTATTATAAAATTAGATCAATCACTGTTGAAATCATTTATCAAAAATTATCAAATTTTGTTCAAAAACCAAGTAGTGGTTGTGTGATGATTTAATAAATCATATTAATTTTACTGATAATGATGAATGCAATCATAGTTTCGTATATTCACCAATCATCAATTTTAACATTTTCGAATCAATTTTAAAACCAACAGATTCAAAAATAACAAGTATTGATGATTCAACTTCCAGTGATTACCAATTTTAAAAAATGGAATTTTTAAAATTTCATTCAATAATATTATAACTTCAATTAAAACAACTTCAAGCAAATCACCGTCAACTAAATGGAATAACAAAGCAATCAAATATCACCCAAATAATGAAACAAAGCTTGCTACCAATGCTATATCTAGCATTTGAATATTTAGCAACTTTTATTTCGCCATTTTGGTCTGTCGAAAGATCTTTCGACAAATTAAAAGGGCAAAACAAAAGTTATCAACTATTCAAAGAATAGACATAGTATCGATGCAAATTTAACTTTAGTTGATCTTGTCAAATTAAATTAAATAATAAATAAAATAAAATAATTTGTTATTATTATAATTAAAAAAAAAAATAAAATATATTAAAATTTAATCAAATTATACCTTAATAATAAAAAAATAAAAAAAAAAAAAAGTCTACGAAATGTATTAAATCTACATAAAACCAATCGAGTATTGATTTGTAATAATATTTTTTTTTATTATATATATATAATAGAGAATTTTCAAATATTGATATCTCTTTGTGATTTTTTTTTTTTTTTTAATAATAATTTAAGTGAATTGATTTTCATTATTAAAAACATGAAGTTGTGGTTGTTGTTGAGGAGATGATTGGGCTTGTGGATTTTCATTATTAAAAACATGTTGTTGATGTTGTTGTTGTTGTTGTTGTTGTAAATGAACCTGTTGTTGTTGATGTTGATTTTGTTGAATTTGAATTTGGAATTGTTGCATTTGAATTAATTGATTCAATTGAGCCAACATAATTGATTGATTATCCTCAAGTGATTTAATTTTAAGTTGTAAAGATTCAATGATTTTAATACTACTATTATCATTGTCATCACTTTTTGTTATCGTTGTAACATCACAATTGGATAGAGTTGATTTAATCTCTTCAATGATTGAACTTTGTTGTGATGGTTGACTATCTTGACATTGAGATTGAATTGCTCTACGTTCTCTTCTCATTCTACTTAAAGTTTTAGCATATTCGATATATTTCACACAAAACAATGCTTCCTTACTATTAAACATTGATCTATTTTGTGATATACTCATACTAGATTGCCATCTCCATCTTCTCCAAACCAATTGAATTAATCTAGCTGCTGAATCTCTTTCTTTCTTTTGTGCTTCAACTAATGATACTAAATTTAATATTGGTCTTTGATGACTCGTTGCTTGAGTTAATCTTGCAAAACTTTCAATTACAAATGATAATAATAATAAACCAAAAATACATGCAACCTAAATAAATATTATATATAAAAAATATATATATATATATATATTAGTAATGATTTCTTTAAAATTTTAAATAATAAATATTTAAAAATGAATATTTACAATTGCAGCAAATCTACCACCAAAAGTTTGTGGATTATATTCATCATAGGTATCAGTTGGCCAACCAGTGATCATAGAGAGAAAAGAGATATAGACAGAAACAGCAAAAGTGAATAGTTCATTTCTCTCCCTTTCAAAGACATACATCCATTGACCAGTAACAGCCAATGTGAAAATTGTGAATGTTAAATAAGTGAGAATTGGTGCTATTGAAATGATATATTTTAAACTTAGTGTCCAATTGAATTTTGGAGCTACATCACGTAACAACTGCTTTTGAATATGGAATCTAAGTTTATAAACTGGACTGAAATCACGAAGAATTCTACAAAATAAATATAATCTTAACCACATTAATAAACCCCATTTGGAATCTTTATACCATGCATTCTCACCAGATACAAATGGTAATGGTTGTAATGAACAAACTAATATTTCACACCAAAATAATGGACCTAATTTAGTTGATTTTAAAACATTTACTCTTGTAACCCTAAATCCTCTTGCTCTCTTTGTTAACCAATCATGTGTTACCTCTGATAATAATAATAAATAATAATCAACTAACTGAGTACCTAAAAAAAATAAAAAAAAAAATAAAAAAGTTAAAAAACAAATATTAACATAAATAAATACAAAAAAAAAAATACATACATAAAATTAAATTTAAAATGAATATGATTGCTCTTAATATTTTTGTTGATTTATTAATTTCCAATGAATGATTTTCAACACTCCATGATAATTGTAATTCTGTGCACATTAACGAAACACCAATCATGCCATTAATCATAATGAGTACATATCTATGTCTAAGGATTCTATCTGTATTTTCTGATCTTATTTCACTAAAATCATTTTTTTGGAAAAATACCAAAGGTTGTGAAAAGAAGAGAAAAAAGAGGAGAGAAAAAAAAAAAAAAAAAAAAAAAAAGCATTATGTTAATATTAAATCTTTTTTTTTTTTTTTTTTTTTTTTTTCCCAGTTCGAAAAATTGTTCTCTTACCTATATTTGTCAATATTACTTAATGATTTTTCTAAAATTGGTAATTCTGATTCAGAATCTTTTAACCTTTGCAGATTGATAAGTGCTTTTCTTCTTGACATTATAAATTATAAAAAAAAAAATAGCCTTGACACTACTACCCCCAATGTAACGAAATAATAATTATATGGTGTGGTTGCTATAGTAATAATATATAGTTATAATAACTTGATTTGTTGCTTCTTTTTTTTTTTTTTTTTTTTTTTGATTTCTTATGTAATTATTAGATTGTTGCGTATATAAATAAAAATATATATATATAAATGTTTGTGTGTGTGTGTGTGGTATGAAAGTGTTCTATTTAAATTTATTTTTTATTTTTTATGTGTATGGTGTGTATGATGAATTATTTGTTTTTTTATTTATTTATTTTTATTTGTTTGTTTGTTTATTTTGTTTATTTACTGTGTCTTTAATAAAATGTAATCCTATTAAAAAAACAAGATGTTAAATATAAAAATACCCATACATAGTGGTAGTAGTGTAAGAAAATAAAGAAAGAGAAGAAAAAGGAGATAAAATTGTTGAAATACTATATATAATTATATAGTTATATATAGCAAAAATAAATAAAATAATAAAAAAAAAGGTTAAGCGAATAATAAAAAAAAAAAAAAAAAATTAAAAAAAAAAAAAAAATTAAAAAAAAAAAAAAAAATTATTTTTAAAATTTGACCGATAACACTCTATTTCTAGGAGTGTAAAAAAAATAAAAAAAAATAAAAAAAAATAAAAAAAATAAAAAAAATAAAAAAAAAATAAAAAAAAGGTTATTTTCTGTGATAAAATAAAAAAAGAAAAATAAAAAATAAAAAAAATAAAAAATAAAAAATAAAAAAAAAATCAATTATGTTAAAAATTTGTTTCAAAGAAATAAAAGGATAATGATTAATGGTATTGTTAATTAATTCCTACCTATCTGTGTCAATACATATATTCATCATATACAAATCAGTTAATAAATAAATTTATTATAAATTTGTTTTATAAATACACAATGACGTAAATTATAATATGAATAAAATAAAATAATAAATAATTTAAAAAAAAAAAAAAAAAAAAACATTCACTATAAAAGTAAGATAAAAAATAAAATTATTTATTTATAAAATAATATAAAAAGTAATAATAAAAGAAATAAAATAATAATAATAAAAATAATAATTGAAAAAATAAAAATAAAAAAAATAAAAATTAAATAATAATGGATCAGCCACAACAACAACAACAAAATCAAGTTATAGATAATCAAGGTAGTAGTAATAATAATAGTAGTAGTAATAATAATAATAATAATGGTGGAATTAAGCATAAAAAAAGATTTCAAGTTGAAAATGCAATAATGGGAATGATATTTTTTGGATTATCAATATTTTTAATAATTTATGGTATAGTTCAAATTGCAGTTGCAAGTGGTAAAGATGATATTTCATCACGTCATACATGGGCATTTACAGTTAATGGTATTTTCTGTTTAATTACTGGTTTTCATGGATTCTTTTTATTATTCCATAAAAGAGGTAGTGCAAAACATCATGTATTGTTAAATATTATATTGGTAGCTCAAGCATTCATTCTATTTATCATTTATTCAGCATTGGTTCACCGTTATATCAATAGAGATTGTGGTGGTGAATTTTATCAAAATCCATATTGCGTTCACGATCATAAAGTTTATATAGGAATTTCATTGGCTATATTTTGGGCTGTCAATATCTTTACTTTACCATTCTCTTTAATTTGCTCAATTATTCATTTGAGAAATCAAAATCATCATAATGTTGAAAATGTTTAAACGCACACACATACAACACAAATCACAAAGATAAATAAATCCTTTCAAATTCAATCGAATATATTTCTTTTTTTTTTTTTTTTTTATTTTAAAAAATTAAAAAATTAAAAAATAAATATAAATAAAAATAAATTCAAAAATTTTTTTTTTTTTTTTTTCTTATTATTTTGTATAAATTTAATATGTTTTATTTTATTTTTGTTGATTAATTATAATTGTAAAAATATTAAATTGATTTGAAATTTTTAATTTAAATGACTGATGAATGTTTCAAAACTTTTATCATTGAATTAAAATATAATTATATATTAAAGGCTGGATATATATTAAAAACTCTAATTGATTTTAATAGATTGAAAAATTAGATTATAATTTCTGATGGTGATTAAAGTTTAGTTGATACTGAGTTGTGGTATACAAATATCACTAATGAATAGAACCTCAAAAAACAACCTTGTATAACACATATCAACACCAATTGAACTTTATTCTCCCAACAAAAAATTAAAAATTCAATAAACAATCCATCAAAAGAAATTGCAATTTTTCCTCTATATCCAACCTTTAATATAATTGTTGCATATGGCAAAAGTTTTGTTGTTTCTAAAGCTATGATATTATTATTATTATTATTAATATTATTTTGTAAATATGAAAAAAAAAAAAAAAAAAAAAAATTTATTATTTTACAATAAATCATCTATTTTTATAATAAAATGTCAACCAATATAAATTTTAAAGACATGAGTTCTTATAAATATTTATCAAAACTTAAAGTTATTGATAAAGATTTTATAATTAAATGTTTAAACATGGCGAGTAAAAAGGATGAACTTTCTTTAATTTTAGATTCAACAATAGATTTACCATTTAAGTTTAGTGATATTAGTATAACTGGTTGGAAATATAATGAAAAGATTCCATTTACATTGGATTACCAAAAATTTGACGAGTATACCATTTATCTACGTCGATTAGCCATAAATCTCCATATGCAACCAAGAATTTAATAAACAACTACTCCATTCATTAGAGAACTTATAAAAGAATCTATTTTAAACTTAAAATCAAATAAATTTTCAACATTTTCATCAGTTTTTCAAAGTTTTCATCATAATTCCAATAAAAGGATAATTTTTTTAAACCAATCAAAAAAATAAAGATTGGATGAAATTATATTACTATGGTTACGAACAATCTTCAGTTATAAAAGAAGTATTTGAATTTTACAAATATATTGGTGATGAATATGAAAGAGAAAACACAATAGTAATGGATCTTTTATTTTTTATTGGTGGAACCAACTCTGGTATTCAAGATTCAATCAATGGTAATCACATTTACATTTTAATGATAGTTTTTTTATTCTTAATAGAATTGGCCGATTATTTTATCGTGGTTGGTGGTGCTCACGCTCAATAAGCAATTAAGTTAATATTATCAATTTTGAAAATTGAAGTTGAACAAATTCAAAACAATCATAAAATGAAATTTATAAGAATCAAATTTCAAAGCAATAATGGTTCATTTAAATCAATCATTTTTTATTTCTCCAGCTATCCATCAGATTTAAGTATAGATCCAGTCATTGATATCATTAAATTTAGATTATTGGTAGAATACTTGATTTATCAAATAATAATAATAATCAAAATAATAATAATAATATCATTGAATTTGAAGAATCATTAATTAATTCAGTATATCAAAGTTTATTTCAATTTGTACAAAAACCAAGTATTAGTTGCGTTAATTGTGGTGCTTATGAAAGTGTAACCAATGATTGCTGTCACAGATTCGTATATTCACCAATCTTTGAATTTAATATTTTCAAATCAATTTAAAAATCAACACCTACAACTACTACAACAACAACAACTGATAATTCAATTTCTAATCAATTGGATTCAACAATATTAAAAAATGGTATTTTTAAAATTTCATTCAATAACCTTGAAAAACCATCACCAAAAGAACAATTTTTAGCACAATATCCAAGATTAAAGATTTCATCAATTTTTAATACAATCAAATCTTCATTTCAATCAACAGATAATAAGCATTATTGTGGTTATTTAAAATGTAATTCAAGTTTTGATGATGTTGACAGGTTATCACTCCACATGGTGAAAGAACATCCATGTGATGAAACACCACCTGGTTCAAAATTCTTTATTATTAGAGGTGGATCAAACAATTGAACAACAAAGATTAAATCAACCAACTGAAGAAATTATTTATTTTTTTTTTTTTTTTATTCAAATAATTATTGCTTTTTTTTTTTTTTTTTTCAAGGTTTTTAGTATAATTAATTAATAAATTTATTTTTATTTTTTTATTTTTTTTATCAATTATTAATAAAATTTATTGATAATCATATGATTTTGTACGAGGAGCACGACAAATACGAATAATTAAAAACAAGGCGAAAAGCATACAAATAAATTCGATGACGCCAATTGAAACAGCAGCAGCACCAACCAAATAAAGATTTGAAGAGATTTTTGAAGAGATTACACTATCACAAGTATCGGTATATTTTGGAATACCTTTTGAATCCTTTGGACAAAGTAAAGGGTTTCTAGAACTGGTTGAATTCCAATAGCAACATTTTAAGAAATTTTCTAATTTCAAAATTGTAGAATTCTTTGGACCATTTGATACATCTTCCCAAGCATTTCCAATTTGTTTAACAACATCATCATTATGTAATGTTAAAGCTTTACCACCAACACCAATTAATGCAACTAAAATAATTAACATTAACATTGTATAAATTACCAAACCAACCAATTTCTCTTTTCCTGCCACAAAACAGCCAATAACTGTTAATATAACAAAGAAAATACCAATAACCAATACACCTGCTGGTGCTCCAGTTGTTAAATTTGAAAGTGCAGCTGAAGCTTTTGAAACTTTTGTAAAATCTTTAAAATTTGAAAAAAAGCTAACACCAATACTACCAATAATTACTTTTTTTTTTAAAAAATAAAAAAAAGAAATAAAAGAAGTTTTTAAAAAAGAAAAATAAAAAATAAAAAAAAGAAAAATAAAAAAATTAATAATTAATATTTTTGAATAAATATAATAATAAATTTTATTAACTAATAGTTCTTACCTAAAACTAAACCAAGAACCTATAATAATAATCAAAAAAAAAAAAAAAAAAATAAAAAAAAAATAAAAAAAAAAAAAAATAAAAAAAAAAATTAATAATAACAATTTATTTAATAAAATAATTAAATATAAAGCTTACCCAAAGAATAGTATTAAATGCAATTAATGGAACTTTAAGATATCTTGGAGTATTAGGAATTAAATTTGTTGTATCAACCATTTTATTATTATTATTATTATTATTTTTTAAAATTGTTGTGGCAATGAATAAAAAAAGAAATTTAAAAATAATAAAAATATAAATATATATATATATGTATATATAATTTGTATTATATTAAAATAATAAAATTAAAAAAAAAAAAAAAATGATAATAATAATAAAAGTAAAAAATAAACAAATTTAAATTATTTATAATAACAATATTAATTATAATATAACCGTCAGTTTGTATTAAATTAGTATGGCAAAAATAGAAAAAATAAAAAATAAAAAAAACAATAAAAAAAAACAAATGCGATGTTATTTGATTGTGTTTTTTTTTTAAAAAAAAAATATATAAATTTTTAATATTTATTTATTTATTTATTTTTTGTAAATTAATTGGTTATGTTAATGTATATCAATGGAAAATTATTATTTTTTATTATTATTTTTATTTATTTTTTTTTTTAATTTCAATTTTTTTTGTTTTTCAATCTGATTTTTTTTTTTTTTTTTTTATTTTTACTTGTTTTTTTTTTTTTTTTCCACAACACCCACTATATATATCTACCATTATTTTTGTGTGAAAGTGTGCTTGTGTGCTTGTGTGTTTCCAAAAAAAAAAAAAAAAAAAAAAAAAAAAAAAAAAAAGTTAAATATAATAAAAAAGTAAAGAGAGAAAAAAAAAAAAAAAAAAACAGTCAAGCATACAAATTTCAATCCCTTTCTTTATATCATATTAACAGAAAGAATTTTGTAATCTACAAATACCCCACACTTTAAAAACAAAGATAAACAAAAGAAAAACAACACAACACATCAAAAACAATAATAATAATACCTACAAAAATAAATTAATAAATAATATAATATAATATTGAAAAGAATGAATATTGAACAACAACAACAACAACAGCAAAGCATTGGTATGATATGATATAAAAACCTTCTTTTTTTAATGGGAATTTATTTTATTTAAAATAAAAAATAAATAATAAATAATAAATAATTAAAAAAAAAAAAAAAAAAAAAAAAAAAAAAGTTGAGACTAACTTATAATTTTAAAAACAAATAAAAAAAATAAAATAATATAAAAAAAAAAAAAAAAAAAAAAGTGGAAAGAGATCCATTCTATAATAAAAGTGTATTAGTAATTGATGGTGCAATTCAACAATTAAAACCAGAATTATCAAATGAGATAATGGATGATTTAAGAGCCAAAGTTAAAGATTTAGATAAAGATAATTGGATGTTCGAAACAAATCATTCCCATCATTTTAAACATTAAAATAATTTAATATTAGTAATAACAAAAAAAAAAAAAAAGAAAAAAAAGAAAAAAAAGAAAAAAGAAAAAAAAAATATATATATAATAATTATAAAAACAAAAAAAACAAATGAATTGTTAAGTCTAATTGATTTGTAAATAATTTTTATAAAAAAATAATAAAGTAAAATAAAATTGGAATTGATATTTTCTTTACACAAATGTTTTTTATTTTTTTTTTTTATTTTTATTTTTTTATTTTTATTTTTTTTTTTTTATATATTATTATTTATTTATAATTTATTATTTATTTAAATTAATAATAAATCATATTTTAATTTATTCTGTTATTTTATTATTTTTTTTTATATTAAATTTTTTTTTTTTTTTTTTTTTAAAAAAAAAACATTGTTGTCAATAATGGTAATATGAAAAAAGATTGATCAAAAAAAAAAAAAAAATAAAAAAAAATAAAAAAAAAATAATTGTGAGATAACGTGAAAAAAAAAATTAAAAAAAAGTTTTTGAAAAAAAAAATTTTTATGCGAGTGTCGGCATGTTGTGAAATTTTTTTTTTTTTTGTGAAAGTTTTTCGTTTTCATTATCTTTTATACAAAATGGTATGTGGAATCTATGATCCTATATATATAAAATATTACATATAAATAAATTTTTTTTATAATTTAGAATTTGGCTATTTAGATTAAGATAGTTAATGATGATAGATTAAAGATTAAAGATTAAAAAAGATTGGATTAAAGGGGGAGAGAGAGAAGAGAGGATAACAGAAACAGAGATATCACTAATCATAGACCAACACCAATTATCAATCTATCATAAAACCAACATGAATCTAACAAAAAATAAATAATAATTAATACAAACAGGTCAACATCCCAAAAGCCCGTAAGACTCACTGTGTCAAGTGCAACAAACACACCCCACACAAGGTTACCCAATACAAAGCTGGTAAACCAAGTCTTTTCGCACAAGGTATGTATCTAGAGAGGAGAGAGAAAACCAAACAACAACAAAAACTAATATATAATATAATAATATAGGTAAAAGACGTTACGATCGTAAACAATCAGGTTTTGGTGGTCAAACCAAACCAGTTTTCCACAAGAAAGCCAAAACTACCAAAAAGATCGTACTCAGAATGGAATGTTCATGTGGTTACAAGAAACAACAAGTTTTAAAGAGATGTAAACGTTTCGAACTCGGTGGTGAGAAAAAATCAAAGAACGAAGCTATTAAGATGTAAATTTATTTTAATATTAATAGTCTAGAAATAAAGATAAACCTACAAAAAAAAACCATTTAAAATGTCCCTTTATCAGGAATATATTTTTCTTTTAAAAAAAATTTATTGAGGAACCTTTGGAGAAAAAAGATTTATTGGATTACTCTATTTAAATAATTTGTATTTTTTTAATTTTTATGTTTCATTCATTGTCTTATTTTTATTTTATTTTTTTATTTTTGCCAAATGGAGACTCTTAACGAATAAAAAAAAAAAATCCAATTAAAAAT
>NC_007087.3:3775419-3777919 GCF_000004695.1 Dictyostelium discoideum AX4
TTAAAAAGTGCTTTTACCCTTTTTTTATTTTTCACAATAGTTATTTATTAATTTGGAAAAAATTATTTTTAATTGGGTGACCTATATTTGGAATTAAAAAAAAAAAAAAAAAAAACAACAAACTAGGATAAAATTTAAAAATAACAAAAAAAATTTAAAATAAACAAAAAAAAATATTGGGATTTAAAAGAAAAAATATTTTTTTTTTTTTTTTTTTCATTTTTTAATTTTTTATTTTTTATAAAACTTAGGTATAAATTCAATTAAAGATAGATGGATACAAGTGCTGTATCTTATTTATCTTCTATTGTTTTAAACAATAATTATAAAGAATGGAATAATGAAAAGATAATAAAGTGGCTTTCAGATACAAAAAAAATACAAAAAGTTATAGTTTTCAAAATATACGAAATCACAGGAAGAGATTTAGAATTTTTATCAGATAAAATATTATTTAAAATGGGTGTTGGAATTCGTGACCTTTTATCCTTTAAAAGTGAATTCGAAATTTTAAAAAATAATTACGATAATAATAATAATAATAATAATAATAATAATAATAATAATAATAATAATAATAATAATAATAATAATAATAATAATAATAATAATAATAATAATAATAATAATAATAATAATAATAATAATAATAATAATAATAAAAATAATAATAATAGTAATAGTAATAGTACCAATATCAATAACAATTGTAGCAATAACAATAGTAACAATAACCATATTAATTTCAATAGCAATAGTAATATTACCAATATAAAAAATAATGACAGTAAAATAAAAAATAAAAAAGAAGAAAATAAAGTACCAATTATTGATTTAAACCAGTACGAATATGTTGAATCAATTTCACTTGGAGTTTTCAGTGTTGTTGGGAAATATAAAAGAAAAGGTCAAGAAAATGAATTTATAGCAATAAAAAAAATTGATATTTTATCTCTAAATGAAGAAAAGGTAATTAATACAATATTAATATTATAGTGAAAAAAAAAAAAAAAAAAAAAAGAAAATTTTTAAATACTAGTAGTTCATTATTTTAACTTTTTTTTTTTTTTTTTTTTTTTTTTTAAATTATTTAGATAATTAAAGAAATTAATAAACTTTATTCAATTAATCATCCAAATATAATTAAAATAATTGGATATTGTAAAGATCAAAAAAATTATTATATTGCAAGTAAATATTATCCAAAAGGGTCAATTAAAAAGAATACAAAACAATCACCATATAGTGAGATGAATGCAAAAAGGATATCGGTCAAAATTTTAAGCGGAATTGATTATTTACATTCATTAAATCCACCAATTATTCATAGAGATATTAAATGTGATAATATATTATTAGATGAAAATGATGATCCAATTTTAATAGATTTTGGATTATCATATAAAACTATTGATGATTCTACCAATTTGAAAACGTTATGTAAAAAACCATTTTGGGCATCACCAGATGTCAATAATCAAGAGATACAAATCTTTAGCGAAAAAACTGATATATATAGTTTTGGTTGTACAATTTTTGAGATGATTGTTGGTTGGGAATCATATTCCAAAAAAGAAAATAATCAACCTAATTTACAAAAATTACCAGATAATTTAACTATATCTTGTAGACTCGCATTAGGTGATATTATTGGACTTGAACAAAATTTTAAACCAGATTCAAAAGATTTACAAAAATTATCTTGGTTTAATGAATCATTACCACCAATTTTTCAATCACAAGAATTAACAAAATCGACAACCAATACCACTACCACTACCACTACTACTACTACACCACCACCACCACCATCACCATCATCATCATCACCAAGTATGAATGAAAATAAAAAAATAGTAACATCAGATTGTTTAATTAATAGTTTCAAAGAAAGTGGTTGTCTAATTTTTCTTAATGGAGAATTGATGTATGATAATCCTTTTGATAAAGATTGTTATCAATATAATATAGTGATACCATTTGGTACTCCTCACTTAAGGGAAGTGATACATAAAGATAAAAATAAATCTAAACACCTAGACAAGATTGAATTATTTATAGATGACCATTTAGCAAAGGGACTTGTTATAAAATTGGGAAATTTTAAATTAGATTTATCAAAAGAGTTTAAAAAAACTCCAACATTCATAGATTCAATTATCGAATATCTTTTAGATTTATTGCAAAAAGATAATGATGATGATGATGATGATGATGTTCCCGAATCCATTATTCTCAATATAGCTGTTGGATTTTACAAATACATTTCAAATTTTATCACATACCAATATGTCTTAAATCAACCTTCACATTTTTGTTAATTTAATATAAAACAAACAAAAATTAAATACACTTAAATGGAAATAAATAAAAAAAAAAAAAAAAAAAAAAAAAAAAAAACTATTACCAAAATACAAATATTAGTTTTACTCACTCCATATTTAATTAATTTATTTAAACACAAAAATAAATAATTTGAACCTAATAAATTTTTTTTTAT
>NC_007087.3:3780419-3792919 GCF_000004695.1 Dictyostelium discoideum AX4
TAATAATAATAATAATAATAATAATAATAATAATAATAATATAATCACTTCAATCAATTTAATTGAATGTTTTAAAAAAAATAATAGTAAAATTATAATTTCTAAAGATATGGAATTCGATAATCCATATGAGAAAACTTTACACGAAAAACATTTACTAAAATTGGGAATCTCTGATTGTAAACAAATTAATATAAATCATAAATACTTTAAAAAAGTTTTATCTTTTTTAAATAGCCATTTAACAAGTGCTCTTCAAATGAAAATGGGACCTTATCAAGTGGATATAGCTCCAGAATTTGATAATATTTTCAAAACTTTATTTATTTCTTTAGTTTTGGAAAAAATTGATAAAGATACACTTTTAAAAGGGGGTAAAGATCTTGGTGATACTAGCTCAACATTAATACTTTATACATTTTATTATTTTCTTTCAAACACTCTCATTTATCAAATTATCCTTCATAAACCTACAAGTTTTAAATTAGTTGGTAAATTAAAATGAAATAAAATTAAATAATAATAAAAAAAAAAAAAAAAAAAAAAAAAAATTACACACATATAATTTTATATTATTTTATTATTATTATTATTATTATTATTATTATTATTATTATTATTATTATTATTATTAATAATATTTTATTATTATTATTATTATTATTATTAAATTTATTTAAATAAATTAAAATTAAAACTAAAAATTAATTTAAATAAAAAATAAAAATAGTTTTTTTTTTTTAATTTTCAGTTTTGTCTTGTTTTTTAGTTTTTTTTTTTTTTTTTTTTTTTTTTTTTTTCAATTTTAGTTTTATTTCATTTAGAAACAAATAAAATTTATTGTGTTTATTTTATTTATTTATTTTTATTTAAAGAAATGGAAAAGAGTATAGAATCAATTTCTTCCTCTACTTTAAATATTTTAGATAATAAAAATTATAAAAAATGGGATAATGAAACAGTATGCAAATGGCTTTTAAATAATATAAAAACAATACAAAAAGTTTCAATTGAAATCTTTCAAGCAAATGAAATCATTGGAAAAGATTTAGAATTTTTAACAGATAAAATATTATTAAAAATGGGTGTTGGAATTCGTGATATCTTAAATTTTAAATTTGAATATCAAATTTTAAAAAATTGTTATAATAATAATAATAATAATAACCATATTACTATTAATAATTTTAATTATAATTTTAATAATTTCAAAATAAATATAAATAAAGATTTATTAAAAGTTGTTGTAAATGCTCCAATTATTAATATTAATGAATATCAATATATTGAAACCATTTCAAAAAATAAATTTTGTGAAATTGAAAAATATAAAAAAAGTCAAACTAAAGTGAATGAATATATAATTATTAAAAAAATTATTAAAAATTCAACATTGAATGAAGAAAAAGTAAGTCTTTTTAATTTTATTTTTATTTTAATTTATTTTTATATAAATTATTTTTAAAAATAATATTAATTTTCAAAAAATTATTAATTAATTAGTTAATTAATGAAATTGATACAATTTATTTACTTGATCATCCAAATTTAATTAAAATAATTGGATATTGTAAAGATAAAAATTATTTTTATATTGGAATGAAATATTATGAAACATTTAAATTTAAACAATCAAATATATCAAAATTTGGTAAAAATTTTGAACAAGTTATTAGAAAGATTTCATTTAAAATTTTAAGTGCAATCGATTATTTACATTCATTAGAACCACCAATTATTCATGGAAATATTAATGCAAAGAATATATTATTAGATAATGAAAATAATGAACCAATTTTAATAGATTTTGGGCTATCATATAAATCAATTGATTTGTTAACAAATCAAAAAACTCAATTCATAAGTCCATGTTTTATTACACCAGAATATTTTTATAAAAAAACAAAAAATAAAATTAGTAAAGAAGCTGATATTTTTAGTTTTGGTTCAACAATTTCAAATATGATAAAAGGTGGAACCGATTTCAAAGAGGATGAAGAAGGATTTGAAGAATTGAAAAGAACGTTTGCAGGTGTTCTCACTAGTCGTGATAAAGTATCCTTTGATTATAGATCATTATTCACTGAAATCAATAAAGATGAACCATGTTTTAGACCAAGTTCAAAAGAACTTTTAAAATCATTTTGGTTTGTTGAACCACCTCAACCATCTTTTAAAACTTCGGAAATTACAACAAATCTTTTAATTTATTATTTAAAAAAATATGGTTGTTATATAATTCGAGATGGTGTAGCTATGGTTTCCCTTAATTTCAATGAAAACATTTATTCTACCTCAAGTATTATAGGTTCTGAATTTTCACATCAACCAAAAATAAATGAAAAACATAAATATTTTAAAGAAATTAATCAATTTTATTCAAAAATCTTATCAGAATCATTTCAAGCAAAAATTGGATGGTATTTATTAAATTTAAACAATGAATTTAAAGATAAACCATATTTTAAAAATATATTTTTATCTTTTTCAACTTCTGATAAACTTGAAATCAATTCTGTCGCTGATCTTAATTTAAAATTAACAATTTTTTTTTATAACTCTATTACTATGAGTTTAATTTATCAAACAATTTATCAAAAACCTAAAAGTTTTAAAATTGTTGATTATTTATAAAAAAAAAAAAAATAAAAAAAAATAAAAAATAAAAATAAAAAGATGTAAATAAAAAATATAATAATAATAATAATTTTAACTTTTTTTAAAAAAATTTTTTTTTAATATAATTTATTTATTAAATCTTTTATTTTATTTTATTTTATTTTATTTTTTTCAAACCAAAAGTTTATTTTTAGAATTTAATTATTAATTCATTCTTTTTTTTTATTCCTTCTTTATTTTGAATATTCATTTAATAAAATATTGAATATTAAATTAAATCTTTTATTTTTTTTTATTTATTTTTTTTTTTTCCCTTCTTTAATTAAAAAAAAAAAAAAAAAACTATTATAATCTATAAATATATTTATTATATAAAATTTTTTTTTTTTTTTTTTTTTTTTTTTAAGAAGGGAAATGTTTAGAAAAAAAAAAAAATAAAAAATAATATAATCTAAAAATATTTTTAAAAACTGGAAAAAATGGTGGTTGATTTACTAAGTTCGGAATCAGTTTATTTTTAAAAAAAAAAAAATTTAAAAAAAATCAAAAAAATGAAAAAAAAAAAACGAAAGTTTTTTTTTTTTTATTTTTTTTTAATTTTTTTTTTTAATTTTTTTTTTTTTTTTTATTTTTCATTTTTTTTGAAATTTTTTTTTTTATTTTTTTTTTTCAAACGAGTCACGCGGATATAGATAGATAATTTTATTATTTTCTTTCTATTGTCTTTCTTTATAATCAAAAAGTTTTTTTCTTTTTAATTCAATTTCTCGGAAAATATATATATAAATAATGGAAGGTACGATAATTAATAATTATTATTATAAATTTTTAAAATATAAAATAAAAATAAAATCAATCACCACTCGCTTTTTTTTATTTTTTTTATTATTACCTATTATTTTATTTTCCAATTTTTTCTATTCACATAAAGAATAATTGAACAAGTATTATAATAGTAATAATAATAATAAATAACTTTATCATTTAAACAACACTCATTATTTTGTTAACAATTAAAAAAAATAATCGTTTTTTTTTTTTTTTTTTTTTTCTCAATTTTTTTTACCACTTTTTTTTTTTTCAACCGAAATATTATTATTATTATTTATTATTTTTTTAAATTTAATATTAATATGTTTTATTTTAAAAAATTATTATAGGAAGAGGTGGTTCTAGAGGTGGTGCTATGGCTCGTGGTGGTGGTCGTGGTGGTTTTGGCGGTGGTAGAGGTGGTTTTGGCGGTGGTGATCGTGGTGGCCGTGGTGGTGGTAGAGGTGGTTTTGGCGGTGGTGATCGTGGTGGTAGAGGAGGTTTTGGCGGTGGTCGTGGTGGTAGAGGTGGTTTTGGCGGTGGTGATCGTGGTGGTAGAGGTGGTGCCCGTGGTGGTAGAGGTGGTGCTCGTGGTGGTAAACCAGCTGCAGGTGGTAAACCAGGTGCTAAAGTTATTGTTGAAAAACATCCAAGACACGAAGGTGTATTCATTGTTAGAGGTAAAGAAGAATCATTAGCCACATTAAACTCTGTACCAGGTGAATCAGTTTACGGAGAAAAGAGAGTTTCAGTTGGTGAAGGCGAAGATAAAAAAGAATACAGAATTTGGAATCCATTCAGATCAAAGATTGCCGCCGGTTTACATCGTGGTGTTGATGAAATTCATATTAAACCAGGTAGTAAAGTACTCTACATTGGTGCTGCTTCAGGTACTACCATTTCACATGTTTCAGATATAGTTGGTCCAACCGGTGTTGTCTATGGTATTGAATTATCCCATCGTCCAGGTAGAGATTTAATTGGTATGGCCAAAAAGAGAACCAATGTTATCCCAATCATTGAAGATGCTCGTCACCCACAAAAATATAGAATGCTCATCGGTATGGTCGATGTTGTATTTGCTGATGTTGCTCAACCAAATCAAGCTCAAATTGTTGCTCAAAACTCTGCTTACTTTTTAAAGAACGAAGGTCACTTTATCATTTCAATTAAAGCAAGCTGTATCGATTCAACTGCTCCAACTGAAGTTGTTGTACAAAATGAAATCACAAAATTAAAGAAAGAAAAATTAAGACCACAACATCTTTTAAAAACTTTAGATCCATATGAACGTAATCACTCTTTAGTAATTGGTGTCTATAGAAAATTTGGTTCATCTGAAAAATAAATTGTTTTAAAAAAAAAAAAAAAAAAAAAAACTTGATAATAAAAAAAAAAAAAAAAGATAATAAAAAAAAAAATAAAAAAAAAAAATTTTTAAAAAAAAAATAAAAAAAAAGATATAATGAGATTTTTTTTTTTTAAAAAGGTGTGGTTTCTAATATTTTTTTTTCCTTTAAAATTGGTGTTTAAGTATGTTCTTTTTTTTTTTTAATGTATCCATTTTAATTTTAGTTTTTTTGATATTTTATAAAACTATTTTTTTTTTTTCAATAACTTTTCCAAAAACAAAAAAAAAAATAAAAAATGAAAATAAAATAAAAATAAAATTATCGCTCAAAACATTAAAAATAATAAATCAATATATAATAATTACAATATATAATAATGTTTTTAAATAAATTAATTAAAAATAAATATAAACAAAATTTCTTTAGTTTTAAAAACTATTGTACAATTAATAATAATAAACCATTAAATGGATTTAAAATTTTAGATTTATCAAGAGTATTAGCAGGACCATACGCAACACAAATATTTGGAGATTTAGGAGCACAAGTTATAAAGGTTGAAAATGTTGGTAAAGGTGATGATACAAGACAATATGGACCACCATTTTATGTTGATGAACAAGGTAGAAAAGGTAGTGCCTATTTTAGTTGTGCAAATAGAAATAAGAAATCGATTGCATTGGATATTTCAACAAAGGAAGGTCAAGATATAGTTTATTCATTAGCAAAGGAATCAGATGTTTTCATTGAGAATTTTAAAGTTGGTGGATTAAAAAAGTATTCATTAGATTATGAAACCATTAAACAAATTAATCCATCGATTATCTATTGTTCAATCACTGGATTTGGACAAGATGGTGAGTATAGTAAATTACCAGGTTATGATTTTAGTGTTCAAGCAATGGGTGGTTTAATTTCAATTACAGGTGATAAAGAGAATCCATATAAATGTGGTGTGGCAATTGTTGATATGATGACAGGACTCTATGCAAATATTGCCATTCAAGCTGCACTTCATCATAGAGAGAAATCCAAAGATAAAAAAGGTCAATATATAGATGTTAGTCTATTGGATGTTCAAGCTTCTTTCTTGGCAAATCATGGTTCAAGTTATTTAGTAACTGGTGAAACCTCTGAACGTGTTGGTAATTCTCATCCAAGTATTTCACCTTATGATTCTTTAAAAACTAAAGATGGTTTCATGGTAGTTGCAATTGGTAATAATACTCAATTTCAATCAATGTGTAATGTTTTAGGTTTACCTCATTTATCAACTAATCCTTTATTCTCTACAAATCCATCAAGAGTTTTAAATCGTAAACAATTACTTTCAATTCTAACAAATGAAACTTTAAAATTTAATACTGATGATATTGTTAAATTATTAGGTGATTCAAATGTACCTTGTTCACCAATTAATTCAATTGATAAAGTTGTAAATCATAAACAAATTAAACATAGAAATATGATTTGGAATTTACCTTTAAATGAAAATAATAATAATAATTTAAATAATAATAATTTAAATAATAATAATAGTAATAATAATTTAAATAATAATAATAATAATAATAAAAATATTCAAAATGATAAAGGTGAATATATAATGAATTCAATTAATTTAATTGGTAATCCAATTCATTTTAGTGAAACAAATATTCATACACCTTCAAGTATAAAAAGTAATATTCCACCACCTTTTTTAGGTCAACATACTGATGAAATTTTAAAAAATATTGGTTTAAATGAAAATCAAATTTTAAATTTAAAAAATAATAATATTGTTCAATAATTTATAAAATATTTAATAATATTTATTTATTTTTTAATTTTTTTAATATTCATGTAAATAATAAATATTTGGGTAGTGTAATAAAAAATTTAATTAAACATAGAATAATATAATTTATTTATTTATTATTGTTTTTTTTTTTTTTGTTTAAAAAAAAAAATAAAAAAAAAATAAAAAAAAAAAAATAATAATAATAATAAAGATATGATGAGTGATTGCTAAATGATTAAATTTTATTTACAAGGTATTCATATAAAAGAAAAAAAAAAAATAAAAAAATAAAAAATAAAAGAAATAAAAAAAGAAAAAAAAATCATCTTGTTTCTCCTCAATTGTTAATATAGAGAGGTAAAAACAGTTGTATAGCGATTACAAAATTAAGTGACGACAACAATTTTTTTACAAATAATAATTATAATTAAAATGCTATTGATAAAGATAAAATTTTTTTTTTTTAACACACAAAAAATAGCAACAACACACAAATAATTTTTTAATTGTATTTTTATTTTTTTTTTGCAATATTAAAAAAAAAAAAAATAATAATAAAAAAAAAAAAAAATAGATTTAAAAATTTAATATAAATTAATTTTTTTTTTCATTTTCAATATCATTATTTACATTAAAAAATAAATTAATAAAGTTTTATTAAAAAAAAAAAAAAAAAAAAAGTAAAATTAAAATTTAAAATGGAATTATTAGTTGGTGGTACAATTTTAGGTGCATTAACATATGCATATAGTTCATTAAAAAGAACTATTCCAGAAGGTGCTCATGCATGTTCACCATTTTATCCAGAGAAATATGTTGGAAAATGGTATGAAATCGCTCGTTTAGATTTTTATTATGAAAGAGATATGAATAATGTTAGTGCAGAGTATACATTAAATAAAGATGGTACAATTAGTGTTATTAATAGTGGTTATAATTATGTTGAAAAGAAGAGAGAATCAGTAAATGGAAAGGCTTTATTTGTACATGGTTCAGATGAAGCAATGTTAAAAGTTTCCTTTTTTGGTCCATTTTATGCTGGTTACAATGTTATTGCAATTGATCCTGATTATAAATATGCATTGGTTGCCGGTAGAAGTTTAGATTATTTATGGATACTCTCAAGAGAA
Source organism: Dictyostelium discoideum AX4 (assembly GCF_000004695.1). Classification (NCBI taxonomy): domain Eukaryota; phylum Evosea; class Eumycetozoa; order Dictyosteliales; family Dictyosteliaceae; genus Dictyostelium; species Dictyostelium discoideum. The sequence continues at coordinate 3,788,114 of NC_007087.3, forward strand.
ACTTCAATTCCAGATCATATTAAAAAACAATATTTAGAATTAGCTGAATCAATTGGTTATAATACTTCAAAATTAATTTGGACTGAACATGATAATATTAATAATAAAAAGGATTAATCATTAATTTTTAATAATAATAATAATAAATAATATTAATAATTATAATAAATATTTTCAGCGCTACCATTATTATTATTTTTTTTTTTTTTTAAAATATATTTATTAATTTATTTATTTTTTTTAATTCATTATTATTATTAATATTACTAATATTATTTAAAAAAAAAAAAAAAAAAAAAATTAAAATAAATGATTATATAAGTAAATCAAAAAAAAAAAAAAATTTGGATATTAAAATTCTGAAATGAATTGAATCATTGATCTGGTAAATTTGTCATTTTTATTTCATTTTTTTTTTTTTTATTTTTTTCGAGTCTGAATAAAAAAGATACCAGAGTTAATCCTTCACTGATATTATTTTTTGTTTTTTGTTTTTTGTTTTTTTTTTTTTTTTTTTTTTTTTTTTTTTTTTGTTTTATTACCTTTTTTTTTTTTTCTATTTTTTTTTTTTTTTGTTTTATTACCTTTTTTTTTTTTTCTATTTTTTTTTTTTTTTCTATTTTTATTAATCAATTCCTATTTTTATTTATTTTTTAACACGCAGTTTCTTTCGGTTGGATTTTTTTTTTTTTTTAAAAAAAAATAAAAATAAAAAAAAAACCAAAATAAAAAAAAAAGAAATCAAAAAAAATATTCACCACATTTTCACCACCACGCCCATAACACTTATAATAGTTTTGTAGTAATACATTGAATAACTTTTATTCTTTTTTTTAATTTTTTTTTTTTTTAATTTTTTAATTTTTTTATTTATTTATTTTTAATATAAAAATGGTAAACACAAGAGATTTTCTTCCTAAAACCACACATTACTTAAAAGTTCCGATTATTGGTTTAAATGCAATTCTCTGGGTAAGTTTATATTAATTTATATTAAAATAAAATAAAAATAAATACTAATACTTTTTCATTTTATTATTATTATTATTATTATTATTATTATTATTATTATTATTATTATTATTATTATTATTATTATTATTATTTTTTAATTATTTATTATAATTATTTATAGTTACTTGGGTAAATTTTATATTTTTTGATAGATTTTTTTTTTTTTTTTCAATTAATTTATTATTAACTAAATTTTTAAATATATATATATATATATATATTTTTAATTTAGACTTGTTTTAATAGTTGTTGGATCAGTTTGTATAAGTTTTTTTTCAAATTTTAAAGAGTTTACCAAAGAATCAGGATATAAGAATGCATTATCGAATCTTACAACCAGTGCACCAACTGGTGTTTTAGTTATTGGTATATTTTTCATTTTATTAACACTTGTTGGTTGCTTTGTAGCATATAAAGAGAAATTGGTTGGTTTGGTTTTATATACAATGTTAATGCTAATTTTATTGGTTGTATTAATTGGTATTGGTGGTAAAGCTTTAACATTAGATAAAGAGGATGCTGTATCTATTATTGGTACATCATGGGTACAAATTTCAAACTCTTTAAAGAATTCCACAATTACAAAATTGGAAGATTTTTTAGAATGTTGTTGTTGGTCCGAATCTTATTCCAATCAAACCTATAAAGACCTTTGTCCAAAAGATGATGATGGAAATATTAAATATGAAGATACCTATTGCGAAGGTATCTTTACTAAACAAGTTTCAAGTAAATTAGTTTTAGGTATTTATCATTCTATTTTTATTACTATTATTGTGTTGAATATTTTTTTATTATTTTTTTTTTTGAAAATACTAATTTATTTAATATTTTAGTTGGTATTGCTGGTGTAGTTATTGGATGTATTGAATTTGTTGCAATGGCATTATCACTCTTTTTAATCATTCGTATTTGTCGTTCTCCACGTAGTAGAGCCTATGATCAATATTAATAAAAGTAAAACTATTTATTTTTCTATTTTACAAATTGTCATCTCCAATTTTTATGCTTGGTTGGTAAAAAAAAAAAAAAAAAATAAACAAAATAAAAAGTTATTGTAAACACAAAAAAAAAAAAAAACTAAAAAAAAAAAAAAAAAAAAAAAAAAAAGTGATTTCACCAGGGATTATTAGGAAAAATTTAATTTTAATTTTTATATTTTTTTTTTTGGGTTTACAATAACTTTTTAAAATAAATTCTTAGGTAATATATTTTTTTTTTTTATAATTATTAACATATGTTATCTTCTTTTTTATTTTTTATTTTTTAATTATTTTCAATAGTGATGTTTATAAATAAACAAAGAAATAATGGGAAACTCTAACAAGCCTTTGAGTGATTAGATTTTCAATCATTTCCTCTTCCATAATCCAATGTATTTATATATTAATATCTAAAATTGGAGCTTGGTTATTTAACCCACCTCTTCTATTAAAAATTATTTAAATAAAGTTAAAACTCATTAATTTTATTTTATTTTATTTTGAAAAAAAAAAAAAAAAAAAAAAAAAAAACATTACCCTGTCCTTGCATTTGTTTTAATTTTTAAAATAAATATAGAAGGGAATAAAATATTGTTATTATTATTAATTAAACTAAATAAATAATTAATTTTTTAGTTTCCAAAAAATTTATTTGTTTTTCAAATTTTTTTTTTTAAAAAAAAAAAAAATAAAAATAAAAAAAAATAAAAATTAAAAGATAGGGATATTGATTTTTTTTCCTCTCAGTTGGTGTGGTGATATTAAATAATAAAATTCAATGTGTAGTAGAAAGAAAGATATTTTATATATTGTTAAAGAATGTAATTATAATTTATTTTGTTAAATTTTTTTTTTTTTTTTTTTTTTTTTTTTTTTTTTTTGTAAATTGATTTGTTGGAATTTGAAAAAAAGGAATTGAAAATAATACTATCTAAATAATTTTAAATCTTTCAGGTCTGTAAATAATGGTTTGATAAACTAAAATTCTAACTATGTAGTGTATTGTTAATTGTAAGATATCACCATCATCACTTGATATACTAAAATTTTGAGTTAGCATAAATAAAAGGTTATTTTTCAAAAATTTAAAATCATCAAATTCCCTATTTAAATCCAATACATAGTTCCCTATTTGTATTTGAAAAGGAAGATATTTTTTGAGAGTTTTAAAGGGTTCTAAACACTTTTTAACAAGCTCATCCTCCTCATTCATAGGCATTGTTTCTGGTATTTTTTTTGAAAACGCCAAACAGAAAAATTGACTTTCATAATTGAATGGGTTTTCCACAAAATTTACAATAAATTTTAAACCAAACTTTTTGAAACTATCAATTATTTCATCTGAATCGATTGCCTTTTTAAAATTTGAAAATGGGATTGAAGGTGTTTCATTAAACCACGATGCTTTGAGTAGATTTTTAGATTTTGGTCTGAGGCTTTGATCATAATTTAGAGCCAGTTTTAATACATCTTGACATTCTTGAGTTAAATTATTGGGGATTGGGGGCGAACGACTTTGATTATTTCTTTGACCTCTCCATGGATCACTGCCAACAATCATCTCTAAAACGGTACACCCAAAACTCCAAATATCACATTTTCTACTAAAATTTGAATTGTCTTTTTCTAAAATCTCTGGGGGTGCCCACAATGGTGTCCCACAAGCAGTTCTGAAATTGGTGTCGTTATTGATTGCTTTATATGATAAACCAAAATCTCCTAATATTGGCTCACCATTATCACTCAAATATATATTACCACCTTTGATATCTCTATGAATAATTGGTGGTTTTAATGAATGTATATAAACAATTGCTTTTAATATCGATATTGAAATCATTCTTGCCTTTGATTCACTTAATGCTGATATTTTAACAGTATCTGCGATTGAACCTTTTTTATAAAAAGGTGTCGCGATGTAATAATAATCTTTATCTTTATGATATCCAATTATTTTTAAAATATTTGGGTGATTTATTGAATAAAGAATATTGATTTCATTTACAATCTATATTTTTTTATTTTAAAAAAAAAATCAAAAGGTTAATATTTTGATCATAAGATTCCAATATTATATATATCTTACCTTTTCTTCTTTTAATACTGAAACATTAATTTTTTTAATAGCAATAAATTCGTTTGGTTTTGCTTTATCTCTATACTTTCCAACAGTACTGAAACTTCCTCTTCCAATATCTTCAATATATTCAAATTGATTAGTATCAAAAACTGGTGCTTTTGTAAATAACTTATTGCATTCTGAAAAATTCTCTAAAGAAAGTTTAATAGCCATTTGGAGGTCTCTATCTTTGTCACTATAAATATTATTATTATTATTATTATTATTATTATTATTATTATTATTATTATTATTATTATTATTAATATTATTATTATTATTACTATTATTTAATTCAACTTCATTCTTTTTATAATTTGTTGAATCTGTTTTAATTCTCTTATTACTATTATGATGATTGCTGACAAAATTATTATTTTTTAATTTTTTAAAAAGATTTTTAAAGGATAAACAATCATTAATCCAATTTGTAATAATATTGCGTTGTCGATAAATTCCAAATGATCACCTGTGATTTTATTTTGATTAAACTTTTCAATAATAGCTATACTGAAATTATTATTAGAAAGCCATTTACAAACAGAGTCAATGTCCCATTCTTCATAATTTTCACATAACACAAATGACATGTTATTTATGTAAGATTCAAACCTGCTTTGACATCAAACATTGATCCATGTTTTGTTGATAGATTAATATAACTAATAACAATAGTATTATATAAAATGA
>NC_007087.3:3797919-3842919 GCF_000004695.1 Dictyostelium discoideum AX4
AATAATAATAATAATAATATATAAATAATAGAAAAAAAAAAAATGAATATAATTACAACATTAGGTAATAATAATAGTAATAATAATAAAAATAATGATAAACCAATGTCATATGAAGAGATTGAAAAATGGACAATTGAAAAGATGGATAAAATGTTGGGAGTTGATTCAAAGGAGATGGCAAAATATGTACTTTCAATGGATACAAATTCAGAGATTGAAAATTATTTAGCAGATGTTTTAGGTAATACAAAAAAAGTTCAAACATTTATTGAACAATTAATTAAAAAAATTAATTCATTACCAAGAAGAGTTTCAACAATTAAAGTTTATAAACCACAATCAAATCAAATGAATAATATTAAAAATAAAAAAAATACAACCACAACCACAACCACAACCACTACAACTACTACTAATAAACCAACAAAACAACAAATTAGATCATTTAAAGAGATTGAAATTGAAATGAAACCAGGTGAACCATGTGATTGTCAAGCAACAAGACATAAACTATTAACCAATTGTTTAAATTGTGGTAAAATTATGTGTGAACAAGATGCAGGGTTATCAAAGAAATGTAGTTTTTGTTCAACACCATTATTTACAAATCCAATTAATTTATCAACACAACAACAACAATTGGTTGAAAAAAATTTAACAAATGCAGTTGAATATAAAGATAGAATTTTAGGTTATCAAAATACTCATGCTAAACGTACAATGGTTTATGATGATCAAGAGGATTATTTCTCAAATTCTACAAACAAATGGTTAACTGAAGAGGAAAGAAAAAAAGTTTTACAACAAGAACAAGAATTTAAACAAAAACAAGAAGATTATAAAAAAACTACTAGAATTTCAATCGATTTTCAAGGTAGAAGAATTATTACTGCACCAATTGATAAAAAATTATTTGAATTTGAAAAATTATCATTTCAAGATAAAAATAAATCACAACAACAACAACAACAAGATGAATATAAATCAATTCAAGATTTTAAAAGTAGAAATGCTGAAATTGATAATAATCTTGGTAAAGATGTTAAATATACAAATTCAAAACAAATTAATAATAATAATAATAATGATGATGGTAATGATAATAAAAAGATATCGGATCAAAGTGGTAAAATTATATTAGGTAGTGGTGGTGATGATTTAATTACAAAACAATATTATGGCGTTGAAGAAGATATTGTTGTTTTTAATTCAAAAGAAGTTTTATCAAATGTAAATCTAAAATATAGAGGTATTATGGAAGGTTTATGGTATGATCATACTGGTTCAATTAAAAAGAGATTACCAAATTTATCAATTTATAAAAATTATATTCAAAATTTAAAAGATAATTCTTGTAATTTCATTTCAATTTCACCACAAAATTATAGTAATCAAGAATTTCAATTTATTGGTTTAAATAGTATTGAAAATTCAAATTCAAATAGTTTAATATTACCAAATCAAATTAAAGAATTTTTAAAACAATTAATTGATTTTACAAATAAAAAAGATTTAAATAATTCAAATAATTCTATTAAAATTAATATATCAATATTAATACCAAGAGAATTTGAATTTTCAAATGAAAATAATTTTAAATTGTTAAAGAGTATAATTGAAATGTATGTTATGGTTGGAATTAAATCATTTAGTTTAATATTACCAAGTGGTTGGAATGATTCATTTACGTTACCAATTTGTGCACCAAATTCAACAAAGAGTGAAGTTAACAATTCAAAAACTTATTCACAAACCCAAACCGCTTTCTTGACTCAATTGTATAAACATTATAAAAACAATATCGAATTTATAATTTGTCCATCAATGTTTGAATTGAATTTATCTTCTGGTACACCACCACCATCACGTCAACAAATTGAATATTGGTTAGAGATTAATAAATCAACACCTCAATCTTATCCAATTCTATTCACAACTTTATCAGGTTCTTTACAAAATTCAACTTTATCAAAAATTAAAAATATTTTTGATAAAAGAGATTTAATTGTAATTGAAAAATATCCTTATAAAAATAAACAAGTTCAAGCTCAACAAAAATCAATCATTTTACCAATTCAATGGGATCCATATCATTGTTCATTTGATGATTATAAATCATTTTTATGTGGTGTTTTAGCTTCACCGTTTGATTCAGAGTTTTATTTAGATGATTTAACAACAATGATAACTTTATGTACAACTTTTATTCAATATTTGAAATCACCTTTCAATTATCAAAGTGAATTAAGTTTACGTGCTACACTTGTTAACTTTACTGATGGTAATGAAGAGGTTGCTGATTGTTTAGCAAATTTAATTTTAGCACTTTCAAATGGTGTTTTCGATCAAATTAATTCAATAGTTTTAACAAATCAATTAGAAAGACAACAACAACAACAAACTGATAATATCATTAAAAAAGATTCAATTGATCCAAGAGATAGAATCTTTTTTGAAAATCTTATTAATTATTCAAATTTAGTTTTAGATTGTTTCAATAATTTACCTCATGACCCATTATTTGATTATTTAAATTTAATTAAAAAAACTTTATTAAATTATTTAGATTAAATAAATGAAAAAATAATTATTTATTAAAAATAATTTAAAAATAGTTTTTTTTTTTTTTTTAAAAAATTTAATTAATATGTAAAGAAAAAATAATAAAAATAAAATAAAAAATAAAAATAAAAACAATACTTATGTGTTTTTTTTTTTTTTTTTTTTTCATAAAAATATTATTTGTAGTTTGAAACAATACCACTAATTCAATGGAAATATTTGTAAAATTTGGAAATTATAATAATTATTTTTTATTTTTTTTATTTTTTTTATTGTAATGAATTGGTGGGCATTTATTATGATTATTTTATTTAATATTTTCATATTGATTTTTTTTTTTTTTTTTTTATCATTATAATTTCTTTTTTTTAATTTTTTAATTTTTTCCTTTTCTGACAAAATTTAAATAAAATCTAAAAAAAAAAAAAAAATAAAAAAATAAAAAAAAAAAAAAGAAAGAAACTACCGATTCAAAAAAAAAAAAAAAAAAAAAAAAAAAAAAAATCTTTTTTTATTAAATAAATTATATCACTTGAACATAATAATAATAAAAATAATTTCTTATCTTTTTTAAAAAAAAAAAAAAAAAAAATGGAAAAAGAAAATTTGGAATTAGAAGAGCTTGAATTAAAAGAGAAATTAGATGAATCGATTAAAAGTAAAAATAGATTTTATTTTATTTTTTATTTTATTTATTTTATTTTATTTATTATTAATAATATGTGTTTATTAATAATTTTACTTTTATTAAATTTTTAATAATTATTATTTTTTTTAAATTTTTTTTTTTTTTTTAGTTTGTAGAAGTAAAAGTGAAGAATTGGTTAATAATTTAAAATATTGTTTAGAAAGTAGAGATTTTGAAAAATTTAATGATTTTTTCGATCCAAAAGCAGTATTAAATCATTGTAATGAAGAGATAATTGGTAGAAATTTAATAAAGAATTCTATAAATGACCTTTATATTGATAAAGAATTAAAACTTTACAAAGTAAGAACATTGATTGATTCAAATCAAAGACATATTGCATGTGAATGGGTCACAAGAAGAAGAGATTTAAATAGTGATAACCAATATGACCAAGGTATGGCAAGTTGGTATTTAAAATTATCACCAAATGATTATACCGTTAAAACATGGTATATTTGGATTGACAGAGTTTTCGATGGTGATAAAGTCGCAAATTTACAAATACCAATACCAAAGGAATCAGGCTGGATACCATGTCCCATTCAGTATTATTCTCGTAAGGAGATGTCTGAATTCTTGCGTTTAAGAAGTCAATCGTTTGAAGAGGAGGATTTGGATTTGTGGGGATCATACATTCATGATGACATTGTTGTACGTCCACCTTGGAATGAACAGGTCAATAAGAATTGTTGTATCGAAGGTGCAAAAGAGTTCTTTAACAATTATGATTCTCCATCCATATCGAAAATGGAGTTACTCTATGATGAAACTATTCCAAATTGGTGTGTTTACATTCAAATCTTTTCAAGTACAAATAAAAAAACTGGTAAAAAAGGTGAAGATATTGATTTTGTTTTCAATGAAATTATTGATGGTAAAGTTCGTTATTGGAGATCTTATTTCAATGCAAATTTTAATAAAATTTTTACTGAAAATAATTTTAACTTTTTCATTGAAACTTTATCAAAATGTTCAAAAAATCAAAAAAATTTAGAAAATCAAAAAAAATTAAATTCATCAAATAATAACAATAATAATAATAATAATAATAATAATAATATTATTGGTAGTGGTAAAGATTAAAAAAAAAAAAAAGAAAAAGAAAAAAAGAAAAAACCTAATTGATAATATATATATTAATTTAACTTTATATATACAAGTTTAAATATTTTAATTAGTAAAAATAAAATTTAATGAGAAATAAAATAAATAAATAAATAAAAAAAAAAAAAAATTTATTGATAAAAAGGCACAAAAATTTAATTATTTTAATTTCCTAATAATCCATTTCAAATGGTTTTTTATATATTTTTTATAATAATAATAAATTATTTTAATTGAATAAAAGAAATAATTTTTATTTTTATTTTTAATTTGGGTGTTTATTTTGATTTTTGGATAAAACAAATATTTGTTTTCTCCAAAAAAAAAAAAAAAAAAAATTTTTTAACCCTTTTTTTTTATTTTTTTTTTTTTTTTTTTTATTTTTAAATTTCCCTCACCCAAATCATTTTCATTTTTTTTTTTTTTTTTTTTTTTTTTTTTTTTCTTATTTGTTTTTTATTTATTTAAATAAAATCAAATATATATATATTATTTTTAAAATGATAAATTATAATAAAATTAAAAAAGTTAGAGCAATAATTTTTGATTTAGATGGTACATTATTAACAGGTACAGATTTTAAATTATTAAGAAAAGAATTAAATTTAGAAAATTTTGCAAAAATTGATATTTTAGAAATTATAAATGGTTATTCAATTGAAGAGAAAGAGAAAGCAAATAAGATAATATATGATTTCGAATTAAGAGCTAGAAATCAAATTCAACTTCAAGATAATGTTGAAGAACTATTAGAATTTTTAGAGATTAATAATATACCAAAAGCAATTCATTCACGTAATAGTTTAGAGAATATTCAACATTTCGTTTATCAACGTTTATCAAAACCATATAGATTTCATCATTTAGTTGGTAGAGAGATCGAACCACCAAAACCAAATCCATCAGGTTCATTAGATATTCTTAGAGTTTTCAATGAATCATTCATAAAACAAAATCAATCAATCATTAAACCAGATGAAATTCTATTCGTTGGTGATTCAATTGATGATATCACCACTAGTAAAAATTTCGGTTCAATCTCAATGTTACTTTTAAATGATCATAATAAACATCATAGTCAATCTGCTGATTATTCTATTTCAAATTTTACTGAATTAATTCAAATTTTAAATTTAAATTTAAATTTATCTTTTAATAATAATAATAATAATAATAATAATAATAATAATAATAATAATAATAATAATAATAATAATAATAATAATAATAATAATAATAATAATAATAATAATAATAATAATAATAATAATAATAATAATAATAATAGTAATAAAATATCTTCTAATTAAAATTTTTCAAAGAATTTATAAAAATAAAAATAAAAATAAATTAAAATTTAATTATAAAAAAAATAAAAAAAAAATAAAAAAAAAAATAAAATTTTTGATCATGGTAATGTTCAATTTTTTTTTTTTTTTTTTTTTTTTTATTTTAATTTTCCCACATTTTCAGTTAATAAAAAAAATAAATAATGAATGCAATTAAATTTTTAACACAAAATGAAGCAATTGTAATGGATCAATTACTTATGGGTAAAAAGTATGCATTTAGTACAGATTCTTTAATGGAATTAGCAGGTTTAAGTTGTGCTTCTGTAATTCAACATGTTTATCCAACAATTTCAAAGAAAGTTTTAACAATTTGTGGTCCTGGTAGTATGTATTATTATTATTATTATTATTATTATTATTATTATTATTATTATTATTATTATTATTATTATTATTATTATTATTTATTATTATTATTATTATTATTATTATAAACTATTTAAAATTAATTATTAATAATTTTTTTTTTTTTTTTTTTTTTTTTTTAATTAATTACTATTATTATTATTTAGATAATGGTGGTGATGGATTAGTTGCATCAAGACATTTAGTACAATTTGGATATGATGTAAATATTTATTATCCAAAAAGAACTGATAAGGAGTTATATCATAATTTAGTTACACAATGTAAACATGAAGGTATTGAATTTTTAGAATCAATGCCAACTAATGATCAATTAAATAATGATTATGGTTTAGTTATTGATTCAATATTTGGATATAGTTTCAAAGGTGATATTAGATCACCATTTGATACAATCATTAAGGATTCATTAAACAATATTAAAACACCAATCGCTTCAATTGATATGCCAAGTGGATGGGATGTTGAAAATGGTAATATTAAAAATTTATTCACTCCTGATCTTTTAATTTCTTTGGCTGCTCCAAAATTAGGTTCAAAATCATTCAAAGGTAAACATTATTTAGGTGGCAGATTCTTACCAAAAGAATTTTTAAAAGAAACAAATTTAACAATTCCAAAATTTAATGGTTCAAATCAATTTGTTGATATAACAAATTATCAAAATTGAATATCTTCAAAATTATAAATTCAAATAAATTCAAATAAATTAATTAAATAAAATTAAATAAATATAAAAAAAAAAAAAAAAACTATAATTTCTTCAGATTTTTATTATAATTTCTAAATTTATTATATATATATTAGATTGTTTACCTTTTTTTTTTTTTTTTTGTTTATTTAAATCAAAAATTTTATTTTTAGAATTTAATTATTTATCATTCATTTTTGTATATGTTTTTTATTTTGAACAAAGAGAGGGAATATATTTTTTTTAAAAAAAGATTAAAAAAAAAAAAAAATATTGGTTGGCACCTCTGTTTTTTAAATTTTTATTAAAACTGATTAACCTGATAAAACTGTAATGACAGTACCTGTTAAACCTTTACCTGTTAACCTAAAAATAAAAATAAAAAATAATAATAAATATTAAAAATAGATTTTTTAAATTAAAAACACTTATTGGTGTTGCAATATAATTGTGTAAATACAATTATTGTAAAATATTTATATAATAATAATAATAATGTTTAGAAAAATTTAAAATTAGACTTTTATCACCCAAGTGGGAAAAATTCACATGGTGAGTTTTTAATGTCTTTTTCTTAAGATTTATTTTAATTATTTTATTATGTTATAATTTATATATCAAATTGTTGTGGAAATGTTCAACATTTGTTGGGGCTTTAGTTTTTTTTTTTAAAAAAAAAAAAAAAAAAAAACTGGAAAAAGTTTAATCTAATTAGTGAATATTTTTAAATCAGATTTATGAATTGTTTTAAAATCTTTTTTTTGTTTGATTTAAAAAATGAAAAAATTTTAAAGAACTGGAAAAAAAAAAAAAAAAAAAAAAAAAAAAAAAAAAAAAAAAAAAAAAAACTGGAACACGTAGAATCAAATTTGGCAAAATCGAGTTTGTAGAGTATTTAATACAATAAGGATGTAAAGTTTATTTTACAATCTTTTGTCAAAAAAAAATAGTGCGAAATGAATAAAATATTACAAGAATTTAATGATAATAATTCAAACACATTAACATTTCTTAATAAAATTGTTTTGTTTTAAAAAAAAAAAAAAAAAATTAAAAATTAAAAAAAAAAAAAACAATGATAATAATGATAAAACTGTTAATGATATTTGAACATAAAAAAAAAAAAAAAACTAAAAATAAAACATATTTTTTTTAACCCCAAAATAAAAAGAAAATAAAAGATTTTTTTTTTTTTGGGAATTAAAGAAAAAGAAAAGAGTAGTGCACAACAAAATGTCAATAAACCGAGTGTTTCCTGAAAACAGAGAAAAATTCGATAATTTAAATTTTGGATTTTTTTTTTTTAAAATTTCTAAACCTTTTTTGATGATCACAATATTTTAAAAACATGATACTCGCTTTTAAAAAAAAAAATATGAAATCTTTTATTTGAAAAAAATAATTTATTCGTGCGAGTCAAAAAAAAAAACTAGGATTGGTTTACTACTTGGAGTGAGTGCATATTCGTGAACGAAAGGGGTTATCTCAGAAAAATAAAAATAAAAAAAAAAAAAAAAAAAAATTTCTCAACTGATTCAGATATTTTAAAAAAAAAAACTCAATCATTGATTGGCTATTTTAAATGATTGCGGGGTTTCGTTTGCAATTTTTTCAACGAATGAATGAGCTATGAGTTATTGCTGATATTTATCATTATTTTTTTTTTTTATATAATATTTAAATTTTATTTTTTATTTTAATTTTATTTATTTTTTATTTTTTTTTTTTATTTTTATTTTTTTTTTTTCCATATAAAATAAATTTTTTTTTTTTAAATTCTTCATATATATTTTTACAAACAAAAACTGTAACATTAAAAAAAAAAATGAATAAAATTTTAATTTTATTTATTTGTGTATTATCATGTTTTATTAATAGTGCTCAATCATTAACTTTACCTCAATTAACAGCTCAAATTAATGGTAAAGTAATTTCACAATCTTCACCAGACTTTAACAATGCTCGTTTTGGTTACAACTATCGTTATAATAGAGTACCACAAATTATTGTTCAACCATTAGATACTGCATCAGTTGTTTTAGCTTTAGAATATGCTCAAACCAATAACCTCTTAGTATCAGTCAAATCAGGTGGTCATTCAGCCATTGCTGAAGGTGTTCAAGATCTTCGTGTTGTTATCGATGTTTCACAAATGAAACAAATTTCATACGACCCAGTTTCAAATATTATCACCACCCAAAGTGGTAATAAATGGGTTGAAGTTTACAACTACACAATCAATCAACATCAAGTTGCCACACCAGGTGGTTCATGTCCATCCGTTTCAGTTGGTGGTTTAACATTAGGTGGTGGTGCCAATGATCTTTCAACCGTACACGGTCTTGCCACTGATAACGTTGTTGAATTAGAAGTTGTTCTTGCCAATCGTTCAGTTGTCATTGCTAACGAACAAACCAATGTTGATCTTTTCTGGGCTCTTCGTGGTGGTGGTCATGGTGGTTTTGGTATTGTTACCCTCTTCAAATTCAGAGCTCATCCAGTTCTCCCAACTTATTACAGCGCTTGGATTACCTATGCATGGTCTGATTTTGAAGATGTTTTAACCTATGTCAACACATTCTCTGAAACTATGCCAAACACTGTCAATCTTTACTTCACCGCTTGGAGAAGTTCAAATGCCACAAATCCATCAGTTGCCCTCTCATGTTTCTTCAATGGTCCATCTCAACTCGGTGAAAGCCATTGTGGTTCATTCAGAAACTTCTCTGGTTCTAAAAGAAACACCTATATCACTCCAGTCACCATCTCTGTAACAAACGCCTCATACTATGAAACCGTCAAAAATGGTACTGATCCAAAAGCAAGATCATCATACACTAGTGGTTCTTTCCTCACTGGTATCGATAAAAAAGTCATTAAAAATATTAAAACTCAATTGGAGAAATCACCAGTCACTCCATACACTTTCAACACTGCTAGATTAAATTTATACTGGCAAGGTGGTCAAATGCTCAACCAAGCTAGAGATTACAATGCTTACGTTCATCGTACTTATCCATGGAATGCCGTTTGGTTAGTAAGTTATACTGGTGGTGAATTTGAAGAACCATACAGAAAATGGATTAAACAAACCTATCGTAAATTTGAATCATTCTCTGAAGGTGTTTATCAAAATTATCCAGATGAAAATAATCTCGATAATTGGGCTGAAGCTTATTATATGGAAAATTATCCAAAATTACAAGTTGTTAAAGCTACTTATGATCCAAATAATTACTTTAGATTTGCTCAATCAATTGGTTCACCATCATTATCATCATAAATTTTTAAAAAAAATAATAAAATAAAAATTATTTAATTTAGCGATATATTTAATTTTTTAAAAAAAAAAAAAAAAAAAAAAAAAAAAAAAAAAAAAAAAAAAAAAAAAAAAAAAAAAAAAAAAAGTTTTATTTTTATTTCTAAAAAAAAGATTTTATTTTTAAAAAAAAAAAAAAAAGTGGTAAAGATTGTGTGTCTTTTTCTTTTTTTTTTTATAAACATAAAATTAATTTTTTTTTTTTTTTTTATTTTATGGGTTTAAAATCCAGAATACCATAATTATACTACTTTTTATTTTTTTTTTTTTTTAAATTGTTTTATTTTTTTTTTTTTATGGAATCATTCGATTACTTGAACCTTATATAAAAATTAATTTAGATTTTTTTTAAAAATTTATTTTTAATAAATTGCGACATAAAGCTCGAGAATGATGTTTTTTTTTTATTTTTTTTTTTTTTTTAATTTGACCAGCACTAACCTAACGCCATCATTTATTGAATAATGTCATACGTAATACCAGAGACAGAATTTTCATACAAAATAAAAAATAAAAAAAAAAAAAAAAATAATAAAAATTAATTTATTTTTTTTTTTTATTTTTTTTATTATTAAACACATACACACACTACATCCAGAGTAAAATTTTTTTTTTATTCTTTTTTATTTTCTATTCCATTTTTATTACAAAACAAAAAAAAAAAAAACAAAAAAAATTTTATTTGTATTAATTTAAATATTTGCAAAAATAAAATAAAACAAAACAAAACAAAATATAAAAAAACAAAAATAAAAAATAAATTTATTAAAAAAAAAAAAAAAATAAAATAAAATAAAAATAAAAATTTGTTTCATTACTCCATAGTATCGACATCTCGGTAAGTTTTTTTTTTTTTTTTTTTATTTTTTTTTTTTTTTTATTTTTTAATTTCCTTTTTTCTAATTTTTTTTTTTTATTTTTTTTATTTTTTTCAATATATAACCCTTATACCATTAATATATATAATATTACACAAAAAAAGTAGAACCAAATAAAATTAAAAGAAATCTTAAAAATATTAAAAGAAATGGAATCAACAGCATCAACAAGCGATAGTGCATCCGCCATAACCACTGGTTTAAGTGAAGTAGACATTAATCAACAATCTCCACCAATTATACTTAAAGAGGGTGAGATTTTTGACCCATTAAAAAATTTAAATGAAAAACAATTAGAAGCATTCAAAGAGATTAAATCAAATTTCTCAGATTTAACTGATCCAACTGATATTGCATTTTGTACAGATATGTGTTTTTTAAGATATTTAAGAGCTAGAAATTATATTGTTTCAAAATCTGAAAAAGTAAGTTTTTTTTTAAAATTAATTAATTTAAAAAAATAAAAAAAATAAAAAAATAATAAAAAAATAAAACTTTTACTAATCGAATTTCAAATTTATTTTTTAAATCTTAAAAAAAAAAAAAAAAAAAAAAAAAAAAACTCGATTTCTAAAATTTTTTTTATTATTTATTTTTAGATGTTAAGAGACACATTAGAATGGAGAAAGAAATTTAGACCACAAGATATCCAATTAGGTGGTGATATTAGAGAAATTGGTTCAGCTGGTTGTGTTTATGTAAATAAAAGAGACAAAAAAGGAAGACCAATCATTTTTGCAGTTCCAAGAAATGATACACTCAAAAATGTACCAAGTGAACTCAAATTTAAAAATTTAGTTTATTGGTTAGAACAAGGTTTCAGTCGTATGGATGAACCAAAAGGTATTGAACAATTTTGTTTCATTGTCGATTATAAAGATTTCGGTAGTGGTAATATGGATATGAAAACAAATTTAGAAGCTATGCACTTTTTATTAGATCATTGTCCAGAAAGAATGGGTCAATCTTTATTCCTTGATGTATGTATTATTAATTATATTATTATTATTATTATTATTATTATTATTATTATTATTATTATTATTATTATTATTATTTTTTTTTTGGTATTAATAATTTTATTTTTTTTTTTTTTTATTTTTTTTTTTTTTTTTTAGCCACCAGCACTCTTTTGGTTTGCATGGAAAATTATTTCACCATTTTTAAATGAAGTTACACTTTCAAAAGTTAGATTTATAAATAGTAAAAAAGTTGATGGAAAAAGAACTTTTGCAGAATTATTAGAATATGTTGATATTGAAAATTTGGAACAAAATTTAGGTGGTAATTTAGATTATAATTACAATATCGATGAATACTTGAAAGAAAATCCAGATCCAATCGTAGATACTCCACCAATCACTTTTTCAACTGAAACAGATTCAAAAAAACAAAAGAAAGAAAAGAAAAAAGAAGAAAAAGAAAAGAAAAAAGAAGAAAAAGAAAAGAAAAAAGAAGAAAAAGAAGAGAAAAAGAAAGAAAAAGAAGAGAAAAAGAAATTAAAGAAAGAAGCATCTTTTACTAAACAACAAGAAAATGCTGATGAAGTTGATTAAATTTAATTTAATTTTTGTTACACCTTTTTTTAAAAAAACATTGTTAAATTTCCATTTGTTGTAAATAACAAAAAAAAAAAAAAAAAAAAAAAAAAAAAAAAAAAAAAAAAAAAGAATATCTTTTTTAAATAAAACCCGATTCATATTTATTGATTATCAAATCAATAAATAAATTACCATTTTAATTTTAATT
The DNA here is from genome assembly GCF_000004695.1 of Dictyostelium discoideum AX4. NCBI lineage: Eukaryota > Evosea > Eumycetozoa > Dictyosteliales > Dictyosteliaceae > Dictyostelium > Dictyostelium discoideum. Next base: position 3,810,635 of record NC_007087.3, read on the forward strand.
TTTATTATTATTTTTTCCAGATATTTCAAAGTTTCGTTTAAAACGTTTTTTTTAATTAGAAAATATTTTTTTTTTTTTTTTTTTTATTTTTTTTTTTTTTATATTTTTTTTTTTTTTTTTAATCATATTTTTTTTTTTTTTATTTAAAAATAATTATAAAATAAATTTTCTATAAAATGGAAGAATATACAGATTCAGGAGAAGATAAAAATGTATATAGTGATGATGATAATGATTATTTTACGGCATCAACACAAAATAATAGAACCTCAAAGAATACTGATTCCTCTCCTTTGGATCCAAAAGTAAATACTTGTTTTTAAACAATAATTATAATAATAATAGTAATATTAATAATAAATAAATAATAATAAATAATAGTAATCTATTATTATTATTCTTACTAATATTAGTAATGATATAATGAATTACTCAATTTGTTGTAAAATTTTTTTTTTTAAAAAAAAAAAAAAGAGATTAGCAGAAGAAATGTCAAAAATTCAACCAAAACATGAAAAAGAGAAAAAAAAATTATTTGAATCATATTATAAGACAAGAGAAAATGAAGAAAATGGTGCTGATAATCATTGTTTTAAATTTAATAAAATATATACAGATTTAAAATTTGATTATAGTGTATTGGTATCGGGTTTTGGTAGTAAAATTCAATTAATTGAAACCTTTGTAAAAGAATTTTGTACTGATGGTCCTTCACTTCATTTTAAAGGTTATTTACCAAATTTAAGTGTTAGAGATGTATGTTTTTTTTTTTATTTTTTTTCAATTCTTTATTTTTGTTTAGAAAAAAAAAAAAAAAAAAAAAAAAAATAATATTAATATAAATATTTTTTAATTTTATTTAGTTATTATATAAAATTACTTTTTCATTATTTGGTATTGACAAAAAGATAGCATCACCAATTGCACATTGTAATTTTATAAAGAGTATATTTGAAAGTGGTAGTATGGATATTAATAAAATGAGACAAACATTTGGTGGTAGATTTGATTATGGAATACCTGATCATGTTTATGTTGTAATTCATAATATTGATGGATATTCATTAAGAAATGAAACTAGTCAATTAACATTAGCATTATTAGCAACTATACCTCAAGTACATATGATTGCAACAATAGATGCAATAGGTGCACAATTATTATGGGATAATAGAATGTTATCAAATTTCAATTGGACAACTTATTCAATGCCAACTTATCAACCATATGATTTAGAATTATCTTATGATACAAACACCAAAGGTGGTGGTGGTGGCGGTGGTATTGGTAGTAAATCTTCAAGTGGTACCAATAAGAATTTACAACCATCAACAATTTTAACCGTTTTGAAAAGTTTAACTGAAATTTCAACAGATATATTCAAAGAATTATTAACTTATCTAATTAAGAAAAAGAAAAATAAAATGGAATTTAAAATACTTTTTGATATTTGTAGAGACGCATTTTTAGTTAGTTCTGAATCTGGTTTAAAAACTCAACTTCGAGAATTTATTGATCATAAAATTATTATTCAAAAAGAAATTGGTGATACAACTTTTTTAATTATTCCAATTGAAACTTCTGTTATGGAAATTATTTTATCACAATTAGAAAATTCAATATCATAAAAAAAAAAAAAAAAAAAAAAAAAAAAATTAATAATAATTAATAATAAAAAATATATAAATATTTTTGTAAATTTTAAAAAATTAGTTTTATGGTTTTATAAATTTCTTTAAACAATTTGTTTTATTATTAAATAAGTTTTTTTTTTTTTTTTTTTTTTTTTTTTTTTTTTTTTTTTTTTTTTTTTTTTTTCCTATTTTTTAGATTTTAATTCAATTTGAATTTGAACTTGAAGCACCTTCATAAGAATGATCTTCATGTTGATCATAAACAGAATTTGATTGAAATCTAATTAAAATAAATAATCTATCATCTTCACGTAACATAGTCGATGGTGAAGGATTTGTTAGTACATAACGAGTGATTTCATCATTATGAGAATCAAGATCATCAATTAAATGAGGAGGTAAACCTGATACAACTGGATTGATTGGTGTATTCATATTAGTTTTTTGAGAAGTACCAGAGGCATCTATTGGAGTTGAATTGTAACTATTGTTTAGATCTTGATTTGGGGAGGAAGCACCATTTACAGTATTCTTATTAGCACCACCACCTTTATGATGAGTTCTAAATAAAGCTATACAAATTATATTTGATTCGACTAAACTTTCAAATAAGTAACCAAATCTATGATGATAGAAATGTTCAGGTAATGGTACTTGAAATACTTTGGTAACACTTTTTTTGAATTGATTATCAGTGTTCATACCAACCAATACACTAATCATACTTAATAAATGTGGATTAAAGAAACATTGACATAATAAACTATCGAAAACTGAACTAAGGAAAACATTACCAGCTGCGAATGATGGTGAATGATAAAATGGTTGATTTTGTTTCCAATTGAAATTACCAGGTAAGAATTTCATATTTAAAGGTTCAGAGATTTCATAGATTGGAAATATTTTAATATTTTTTCTAGCTACTTCTCTTATACAAACCATTGATAATAATGTTTCACGATCATTGAATAATAATTCTTCAGAGTTTGCATCATGAGTGAGTACGACGATCTTTGAACATTTATAGACACCAGCTCTTTTCAAATCACTAAATTCATAACATTTACCTTCAACTACATAAATCTCTGGATAACTTTCAATATATTTCCATTGATCTTCTGTTAGTTTTGGTGTTAAAATGACGATTGGTTCATAACGTCTAATATGACCTTCTCTAAGTGGTGAAATGAAATTTTCAATACAATCAACTGATGAACCTGCAATGATAATATGATTTCTAATATTATCCATTGATTCTACACTATCTACAATACAATCATCTAAAAAGTGAGAACCCCAAAATCTTTTTGGTAATCTACTTGAAAATAAATCATTTGAAGGTGGTTGTGGTATATCGGTCATTAAACTAGTTGAATTACCAGTAGTTGTACTAAAATCCATACTTGGTGGTCTACCAATAGTTTGATGTAAATGTATATCGGTACTATTTAATGGATTAAAGTTATTGGAAGCAGCGGCAATATTATTAGTAGTATTATCTTCAAAATCAATTGAAGAATTACGTTTATGATGTTGATGATGATGTTGTTGTTGTTGTTGTTGTTGTTGTTGTCTATGTTGACCATTTGTTAAAAATGTAAAATTATCAACACCAACAGTACCATTTGTATCAGTTGTAAGACCACCACCAATACTTGTTGTTTTTTGAAAAGTATTTTTTGAAATTGTATCATCACTACTATCAGTATTACCATTTAAAATATCTCTTTTCTTTTCTAATAACATTCTTCTTAATGATTTTTTATTCGTATTTTTATTATGAGATTTTGGTATGAATTTTAATTTACATTGATAAGATTTATCAATTGGATCATATTCCCAAACCAATTTACAATCTTTATCCAATATACCAATTTCAGTATTACGTAGATTTGTTTGTTTAATTGCTTCAATCTTTCTTTTGACCAATTCAGTACCACAAAATTTAATTCTTTTAGATTGAAGTTTATTCTTTGCCAATAATACACCATAGGTACCTTCTTGAATGATGAATGAATTCTTTGGATTAATTTTAATTCTACGTTTATCACCACTTTGAACTTCTATACCAAAAATGATCATACCAAAAGTTTCATAAACCAATTGAACCACTTGTGAGAATGTTAAACCATAGAATGCACTTGAAAAAGGTTGAGTGAAAATTTCATAAGAATTACCACTTGCATATTCATCGGAATCATTATATTTCTCAAGATCTGATCTTAATAAATTCATAACCAATGTGATAAAACCTGGTGAAATACAAGATTGTGCTAAAAGATTCATTTTTAATTCTTGTACTGATACTACTTGAGTTGCACCTGCAGCAATCATTTTTCTCTTTAATCTTGGTACCATTGCTTGAGCGAAAATTGGTATAGTTGCATTGAATGATCTAACAGACATCACTCTTAAAATGTTTTCATTATCATCTTGTTGTGAATGATTTAATGATTTCTTAGAGAAAATGAAAACTGCTTTCGATCGATCCAATTTAACCCTTTGAACATCTTGTTGACTACCTATTGAACCTTTGAAAAAGAAATATCTTTTTTTAATTCTATTGGTTAAAGAATCCCAAAATGAAGGTTGGTCAACATTTGATAGAATAATCACTGGCATTTCACCAATTCTAGAATTAAAGAAGAATTCCCTTAGAAATGTGGTTAAAGAACTTTCGAAAATGTTACCAATGATAGTTACAAATTTCTTCTTTTTAGATGGTTTATATTCACCATTCCATGATTTAGTTGCTGAAAGTACTGCAATTAATTTACCAGTTTGAACAGGTAAATAACCCAATGCAACCATAATCATTAAAATCGCTACCATTCTACCCAATGTTGATCTTGGTGTTATATCACCATAACCAACGGTTGACAATGATACAACTGCATAATAAATTGAATCATGAAATTTAATACCTTCAATTTCACATATCATTGATGCAAATAAAATAATTAATATAATAATCGATAATATCAATTGAATTATTTGTTTCAATACTGATGTTGCGCCATGAAGTTTAAATAATCTTGGAGCTTTTAAAATTCTTAAAACTCTTAAAAATCCTAATGGTGTTACTGGAATTGATGGTATCATTGTAATTAAAATTGGTACAATTGTAATAATATCTAAAATTGTATTTTTTTTTTTAAAAAATTTAATTCTTTTTTTTTAAAAAAAAAAAAATAAAAATAAATTAATAAATAAATAATTTATAAATAATTAATAAAATATATATATTTATTATTAATATTTTTTATTTTTTTTTTATTTTTTTTTTTATTTTACTTACTTATCTTTTGCAAAAATAAAAATTCTAACAAAATCAAAACAAAAATAAGCAGAAATTGCAACAACAACATGATTAATTTGACGAACTCTAAAATTATTAGTAATTTCATCTTGAGTGATTGGATATTTTACCATATTTGGTAAATAAGATAAAGCAATGAATAAACCAATTGAAACTATTGATAGGAAAATATTGATATGTTCAAGTACGAAATCAACTCTTTGATAAGTTTCTTTATATGCTTTTAAATATAATCTCTTTTTTTTATCTTCTTCAAAATTTACTATATCATTATTTTCAAATGAATTCTCATCAATTTCTTCGATTGAACCATCTGAATCTGAATCTGAATCTGAATTCTCCAAATGTGATGATACACCCAATACAGTATCCTTTTGATGATTTCCTGTTAATTGTTGTTCATAAACTTCATTTTGATCTCTAAATGATTCATTATAAAATGATGATTGCTTTAAATAACCTTCATCATCAAATCTTGATTTATTAAAATCAACTTTTGGTATTATTTTATCTGCATTCAAATTTGGACTACTCCTATTAATTGATTCATTAATATTTACAATTTTACTAACTCTTCTTTCTCTAATTCCATTATTATTATCATTTAAATTATTATTATTACTATTATTATTATTATTTTTTAAAATACTATTATTATTATTATTATTATTTTTATCACCATCACCTATATTATTTCCATTATTGATAATAGGGGATGGTGATGGCTTTTTTCCTTCCTCTTCATCCATTAAAGGTTGATAAAAATGATTTCCTAAAATTTTATTTCCCTTTTGAAAAAATCTAACTTGTCTCTATATTTTTTTTTTTTTTTTAAAAATAAACATAAAAATATTAATTATTTTTATCTTTAGATTATAAAAAAAAAAAAAAGGATCTTTATATTTTTTCTTTTTCTTTTTTTTTTTTTTTTTTTTCTCTTTATTTATTTAGTAATTTGATGTATTTGAGAAAAAAAAAAAAAAAAAAAAAAAAAAAGAAATTATTTTTGTAAAAAAAAAAATTTAAAAATAAATTATTTTGGTACCAAGGACCACTTTTTTTTATTTGGGGTCTGAAAATAAAAATATTTCGATTTCTTGTGAAAAAAAATAATAAAAAAAATAAAAAAAAAAATGGAAAAAAATTTTTTTTTTTTAAATTCTTTTTTAATTTTTTTTATTTTTTTTATTTTTTTTATTTTTTTTATTTTTTTTATTTTTTTTTTTTAATTTAAGCCTGGTCATAAAAAGATTTATTATAATATGTTACAAAAAAAAAAACTAAATAAAAATGCAATTATTTTTTGATTTTAAATTTTTTTTTTTTTTTTTTTACCATTTAAATAAATAATATAATAAAAATAAAATAAAAAACTTACACATTATAATAAAAATATTATTTATAATAATAAAAAAAAAAAAAAAAAAAAAAAAGTAAAAATTAATTTATATCTATAATTAAATAGTAAAATTTACTATTGTTTCAAATATATTTTATAAACAACGTGTTTAATTTAGATAATTAAATTAGGTACCAAGTGTTTTTAGACAAAATAAAAATTAAATGGATAAAACAAAAAAAAAAAATAAAAAAATAAATAAAAAATTTTTAAAAATTAAAATTAAAAATAAAATAAAAATTATTATTTTTTTTTTTTAATTTTTCCTTTTATTTTAAATTTTTTTTTTTTTAAATCTCAGATCTGTGATACCATATTCTTGAAACTAAAAAATATTTATATTTTTTATTTTTTTTTTATTTTTCATTTTTTTTTATAAAATTAAAAAAAAAATTAAAAAATAAAAATAAATAATATTTATTTATTAGTTGGACTATTTTTATTTATTTATTTTTTTTTTTTTTTTGATCTATTTAATGGATTTTTACCACCCCTGAGCATATATAAAAAAAAAATAAAAAAAAATATAAAAAAAATATAAATTACTTAATAATTTATATTATTATTCATATTATTTATACATAAATATATATATATTTTTTTTTTTTTATTATTTTTTTTTTTTTTTTTAAATTAAATTTATTTTTCTAATAATTTATCAAATTTTCTTTGGTCTAAAACTATTGACTGAATTTCTTCAAATAATTTATCTTCAGAAATTTTTCTTTGAGGTAATTTATTGAATAAATCTATACATTCATCATAAGTTGCTTGAATTAGATCAGAGATGAAGTAACGTAGAATGGATAGTGCAGTTCTATATATGAAAATTTCACCTTCAATGAAAACTAAATCCCAAATACGAGTTGCAACATCCAATGGCAATGCTTTTGAGAAGAGGGTTGTTATCCAATCGACTAAATAATTCTTTGCACTTATACCAATCTCTTTGAAATGTTTATGTAGTGGTGGTGTCAATGCCTCAACCGTTGAATCCATTGCCGCTAAATATTTTGGTATACCAGATTGATCTTGACGAAAGAATGGTAAGAAACAAACACTATTGATATGATTTGATAATGATAGAAATGCATCACATTTCTCCATATTCAATAGAAACATCGCCGCCAAGAACGTCATGCCCGGCACGTACCCAATGTCGGGCCTGTAGCAAATATAGGCCCCCAACACGTCGATCAAATCGCTATGTAGCGGACCGCCCTTTTGAAAGATCATCAACGATGGGAACGTGTCTTGAATATCCTGTAAAATCAACGCCATATTAGTCGTCTCCAAATCCAACACGTCATCCTCGCCATCGGTTGATGTATTCATCGGTGATCTACTATGATGTATTGAATTATTTGCCTGTCTTAAATCTATATTTATATTTGGTGATTTCGATGATGACGATAGTGATGATTTTAAAGGTGGTGAAGTAGTTTTATTATATGCGTTATTCGCATGCCCTAAAAATATATTGAAAAGTTCATCGGTGACACGAAGATCATTGCCTATGCATAGTCTCCAAATTTTGCCGCGCACTGCTGGTGGCAGTCCCCTCCATGATAAATCTTTTATCTTTTTTATATCTCTTTTCTTGCTGTTCTTCTCCCACACTGGTATGATATCCTCTTCCCATACCTTTCTTGCATCTATCAATGATCTCTCTTTTTCTTTTCTAATTGCATCTAGTTTCTCTTTTTCTTTTGCTTCTCTCTCTAAAGTTTTCTTTGCTTTCCTCTGTATCTCTTCATATTCTCTCTGATGTTTTAATACTTCCTCTTGTGATTTTGGTGGTAATGTTTTTGGTCTATCCAATGATGAACTTGGACTTAAAATTAATTTCTCAACTTTACCTGTTGTCACTAATTCTTTATAATTTTCTGGTAAATCACATTGATTATTATTATTATTACTACTATTACTCTCTGACATTATATGTCAATGAAAAAATAAAAAAAATATAAATATATATATATTAAATAAATAATAAATAATAAATAATAAATAAAAACAAATAAATAAATTAGACTCTTTCTTTTCTTTTTTTTTTTTTTTTTTTTTTTTTTTTTTGTATTAATAAAAAAAAAAAAAAAAAAAAAAAAAAAAAAAATTTTAATTTGAAAAAATTAAAAAATTAAAAAATAAAAAAAAAAATAAAAAAAATAAAAAATTCACTCAGTGTGGGCAGTACTGTTGTCAAAACAAATCATTTTTTTTCTGCATGATGGTATTCAAATATATAACCCAGGGTCATATTTATTTTTTGAAAATGTTTTTATTTTTTTTTTATTTTTATTTTTTAAAATTAGTGTAGAATAAAAATAATAATTTTTATAAATTCTCCACTACTTTTTGATATGGCTTGTAAATATTGCTTTGTTTTGATGGTTTTGAAATCCAAATATTATTATGAATAAAGTTTGTAGTACTAGAAAAAAAAAAAATAAAAAAAAAAAAAAATTAAAAAAATAAAAATAAACATAAAATAAAAATAATATCGATCTATTTTAAAAACCCTGATTAAATTTTTTTTTTTTTTTTTTTTTTTTTTTTATTTGAATCCTTTTTTACTTTCTTTTTTGTTTTTTTTTTTTGTTATTGATTTTTTTTTTATTTTTGAATTTTTTTTGTTATCGATTTCTTTTTTATTTTTTGAATTTTTTTTTAATTAATCAGATTTTTTTTTTTTTTTTTTTTTCTGAAAAGTTTCTTTTTGTTTTTTCCATTTAATTTTTAATTTTTAAAATTTCTTGAAAGTTTTTGATGCGCCTGACTTGACAGGAATTTTCTTTAGGACATAGATACTATACAAAAAAAAAAAAAAATAAAAAAAAATAAAAAAAATATATTTATTTATATAAAAAATAAATAAAAAAAAATTCAAAAAAAAAAAAAAAAAAAACAATAGTAATAAAAATAATAATAAATAAAAATGAAAATATAAAAAAAAAAAAGTGTTCCACAGAAACAAAAAAGAAAAACCAGTTATTATTGTAGTTTTCGAAATGATATAATTAGATTATCTTTTTTCTTTCTATTGTTTTTGATGATGAAAATAAAAAAAATATTCAAAAATAAAAAAAAAATTTGATTTTGTCTAAAAACGATGGATGCTTCCAAAAATTTTCTATTTTTTTTTTTTTCTTTATTATTTTTATTTTTTAAAATTTTTTTTATTTTTTATTTTTTTATTTTTTTTATTTTTTTTTAATTTTTTTTTTTTTCAATTTTTTTTTTTTTCAAATTTTACAACAGTTATACCGCACAAAAAAAAAATAATATAGAATTAATAAAGAAAATTAAATGTTTAAATAACAAATACAAATACATATCAATAATTAATAATAATAATAATAACAATAATAAAAATAATAATAATATTAGTGAAATCATAAATTTAAATTAAATATAATATTCAAATAATAAATAATAATTAATTAATTAAAAAAAAAAAAAAAATAATGAGTGAAATAACACAAAAACCAGAATTAATAAAATATTTATCAATTATACATCATTTAGGAGCAGCACATATAGAAACTATAAATGGATTTTTACAAAAACCATCATATATTGGTTTAAGTCCACCCATTACATTATTACCATCAGGGTCGGATCAAAAGTTAAACAATGATACATTATACCAAATTGCAACAGTTTTAGAGAGAATGGATGATACACAATTCGATGATGTTATATTTTATTTAACCAAACAACTTAGACAACCATTGGACCCTGATGAACATCGCCGTCTATCAGAGATATCTTTAACATTGAAGGTATCGCCAGACTATTTAAGTTCAATTGGTAGAATCTATCAATCATTTCAATTATTCGAGCTATTAACTTGCCACTGTACAGAAGAACATATCAATAAATTAAAGAATGCCTTGACCTCGGTATTCCCATTGCCAATGGAGTCCACCGAGGACCAGGATGTTTTAAATCAATTGGTGACACCATCAAAACAAAAGAATTATTTATCAATTTTAGAGAAACTAAAACAATTGTTCATACGTACTCGTATCGACTCAATATTACACATTCAAAGTGAAATGATGGAATATCAACAAAATCCATTAGGTAAACAATCAATCACTCAACAACATATATGTGACACTTTGGATATTAAATCTGACGAATATTATTTAGCCACTTGTTTAAAAGAGTTATTATTAACTGATGAATTTACTCTCACTTCACTCGCTGATACATTTCCAAAACTTCAACCATTACAATTACTTCAACTCTCATTATTACCATTTAAAAATATTTATGAAATTTTAGATTTACGTTTAAATTTTGTAAATCTTTCTTCAACTTATCAAATTTATGCACCATTACCAAATGATTTAGAATTTAATTATCAATTACCAAATCCAAATAAGTAAGTTTTTTTAATTAAAAAAAAAAAAAAAAAAAAAAAAAAAATTCTTAAAAATTTCTAATTTTTTTTTATTGTTATTATTTTTTATTTTAGATTGGAAGTTAGAATTGTTGAACAACCACCAGAAAAAGCAATTTATAAAAGAAATGTTAAACCAGCACCATCAGTTGTTTTTGATGGTGATTCAAAATTATTAAATGGAAATTATTATGTACATGTAGCATTATTAAGGTAAATTTATAAAATATTATTGAAAAAAAAAAAAAAAAAAAAAAAAAAATTTAATATTAATATTTTTTTATTATTTTTTGTTTTTTTATTAAAGATGTACTGATTTTATTGAAGAACCAACATTTTTAAATGGTGCAAGTAAACCATTTAAAATTGGATGTGGTAAAGTTGTTACATTTAAGAAATTAAAGATTTTAGTTACAAGTCATCAACAAGGTGAAACATTATTTTGTTTTAGATTTGATCTACGTTGCTATGCATCAGATCCAGAAACCAATCCAACTGATTTCACAGTGGTTTCATCAGTACAAACCAATCCAATTAGTGTTTTATCACATTCAACTCAATTAAAGAGTACTGCCATAGCTGATTTACCAAAGGTTACAGAGATTTTCCCATTGAATGGTCCAGCCACTGGTGGAACAAGAATTGCATTGTTGGGTTCAAATTTTGCTGATACACCTGCCACTCGTATCAAGTTTGGTAATACAGAGGTTGTACCAGAGTTTTATAGTAATGGTACCTTGTTATGCTATGCACCAGAACATGCACCAGGACCCGTTGAAGTGAAAGTAAGTAATAGTGCAAACTCTTGGAGTGTCACAATGTGCACCTTCACCTACGACAATGTAGCCACCATTGATAATGGTGATTCAGCTACCCAACAAACCAATGATTTACTATTACCAAAGAGTTTGTTTGGTTTGGATTTCTCAAAGACGTTCGATTCATCATTTATCATTAAAGGATTGGATAGTGCATCCAATAATTTACCATCAAATAGTGGTGCTCATCGTAGTTTTAGTACACAACATCAACAACAATCAAGATCTGTAAATCAATTGAATCACAATGGTTATGCTCCAATTCATTATGCTTGTACCTATGGCAATCAAGTACTCTTGGAGAAAATATTATCTTTACCATTGTCATCAATCAATTGTATCGATAAACATGGTAACACTGGTCTTCACTATGCTGTAATCTTTGGTCATTTCCAATTGGTTCAATGGATGCTTCGTGTTGGTGGTGCTTCACCAAATATTCAAAATTTCATTGGTCAAACTCCACTTCATTTAATCTCTACTATTGCAAACAACCACCACAACAACGAAAAATGTACATTATTTATTGCAAGAGAATTGGTTAAATTTGGTGCCAATGTAAACATTGGTGACATTGATAGTGTTACACCACTTCATTATTCTGCTGCTTTTGGAAAGTCTCAAATCCTTTCTTTCCTTCTCAATGAATGTGCTGTTGATTTATATTGTAGAGATGATTCTAATGAAACTGCCCTTCATTATGCCACTAGAGAACAACATTTAAATTGTATAGAAATTTTATTATCACATGCTTTCAATAAGGAGAGTGATTCAACAACAACAACATCAACAACAAATGAATATGATAATATTTTACATTATTTATCATCAAGTAAACGTTATAATTTTAATCACAATGATCATGAAGATAACGTTCCTCAAGATGATGAAGACTTTGATGAAGATGATGAAAATAGTAATGAACCATTTCATTTATTAAAAAATGAAGATGGTGAAACATCATTCCATCTCTCTTTACTAAATAATTTAAATAACTCTATAAATAACTCTAATAATAACAAAATCATTGATACCTTTTTAAAATATAATTCAAAATTCCAAGATAAAATTAATAATTCAAAAAATTTAAACAAAACAGAACAATCTTTAAATAATAATCATAATAATAATAATAGCTCAATTCTAAAAATAATATCAACTTTTAATCATATTCATAATAATAATAATAATAATAATAATAATAATAATAATAATAATAATAGTAATAATAATTTACTTCAAGTAAATATATGAAAATTAAATAAAAAAAAAATAAATAAAAAATTAATTTATTATAGAAAAAAAAAAAAAAATATTCATACCCACACCCAAACACACACACCCACAAACAAATTATTTCTTTTTTTAATTTTATTTATTTTTTTTTTATTTTATTTTTTTGTATTTTTAATTTACTTTTTAATCATTGGTCAACGTAAAAAAAAGTTTATTTTTTTTTTTTTTTCTTTTTATTTTTCTTTCTTTTTAATCTATCTTTCTTTTTATTTTTCTTTATATATTTATTTTTAAATTAATTAATCTATTAGTCATTAAAAAAAAAAAAAAAAAAAAAAAAAAAAAAAAAAAAAAAAAAAAAATTATCTATTGATTTCTATTTAAATCAATAGATAAAAAAAAATGAATAAAATTTTAATTTTATTTTTATCAGTAATTCTTTTATCACTATTTTCAATATTTTTATTAAATTCAATAAATAATCATGATATTGAAATTAAAAATCCAGAAAATAATAAAAATTATAATAATATTAAAAAACAAAAAAAAACAGTTAATAATAGACCAGAAAAAATAAAGTTATCAGGTGGTATAACATCAACATTATCAGATATACAATCAAATATTATTAATCAATTAAATAAAAAAAATGAATTAAAAATAAAAAATGAAAATAAAAAAAAAAATAATAAAAATAATAAAAATAAAAAAAATAAAAGTAATAAAAAATTAGAAACTTTAGATAATAATAAAAATAATAATGAAAATAATAATAAAAATAATATTAATAAAAATAATAAAAAAGTTAAAAATAATTTAATTAATTTTAAAAAAGATGAAATATCAATATTTGGATTTAAATGTGAAAATGGTGGTATTGGATTTCATGATGGTTGTATTTGTCCATACGGTTTCAAAGATGAATTTTGTGAAACACCTTCAAAAAATATTTCAACTTGTTTTGACCCAAGTTTTAAAATTGAATACTTGTATAAATTAGATCAAGTTGATCCACAAACATGTAAATCAAAAATTGGTTCATTATGTTGTTGGTCAAAATTTAGAAGTGATAATAAAATTTCAAATTCAATTTTAAATTATAAACAATTATTATTAAAAACAAATAATATTCAAAATTATGAATTAAATAACTCTTCAAAATTCAGTATTAATAATAATGATAATCATGATTTAATTATTAAATCAATTTTACAATCATATGGTCCATGGGATGAAAATGATAAATTATTTTTAAAATATATTATTATGAATAATATTCAAAAGACAAATTATATTTTAAAATATTCTAATCCAGTTTCACAAAATTTTAATTATAAATTAAATATTAATAATAATAATTATAATAATATTAATAATAATAAAAATAAACCTTCAAATAATCATCAAACTCAATTACCAGCATTATCTTTAATACCATCTAAATCAAGAGCAAAATTAGCATTCGTTTTATTAATTCATGATATTGATATGCCAGCTATAAAATTATTATTCAATCACATTTATAAAGTTAAACATTATTATGTTATTCATGGTTTGTATTTTAAAAAGTTTAAATAATTTTTATTATTATTTTTTTACTAATTTTATTTTTATAATTATTATTATTATTATTATTTAGTTGATGCTAATTTTAAAGATAGAGTAAAAATAAATCAATTAAAAGAATATGTTAAAAATTTAAAGAATCAAAATTATAAAAAGGATATATTCATTCCAAAGAAATATCCAAATAATATTGAAATATTACAAGAAAGATTTCAAAATAGTTGGGGTTCAATTTCATTGGTTTATTCTGAATTGGCATGTTATACAAAATTAGTTGATATGGTATTAGATAGGTCAATGGTAACTGGTGTTGATGAAAAATGGTCACATGTTATTAACCTTTCAATTAATGATTTCCCAATTAAACCAATCTATAAATTAGAACAATTCTTTTCTCAAAAATCAAATATACAAAAGAATTTTATAAATGAAGATAATATTTTAAAAGAATCTGAAAGATATAATGTAATTATAATTATGATATTAATATTAATAATAATAATATTTAAATTACTCATTCATAATTATATTAATTTTATTTTTATATTATTTTAATTTTTTTATTATTTTAGAAATCATGGGTTGAATGTGGTAAGAGACAAATGGTATCTATTAATTTTGGTAGTGTTGGATTAGAGGATGCTGATGCTGATGGTGATAATTATCATTTATGTGGTTTAGATAATGGTGGTGTTGAAAAAACAATTAATAGAAAAAATTATAAAGAAGGTTCACAATGGCATTTTATTACATTTAAATTTGCACATTATTTAATTTCTGATTTCAGATCAATTTCAAGATTATTCTCAATGAAATTCTCTTTTATTCCAGATGAATCTTTTTTCCAAATTGCAAAGTCTGAATCAAAAGATTTATTAATTGATCAAGATTGGGATATTGATAATTATAGATTCATTCCATGGTATAATAGTGATAAAGCTTTAATTGTTGGAATGGACGAAATAAAGAGTAATTTCAATAATAATTCAAGATATTTCTTCACACGTAAAGTTTATACATCAGATATTAAAAATGAAATAATTGAAAAATATTTAAAAGATTAAAATTAAAATTAAAATTAAAATAAAATAAATAAATTAAAAAAATAAAAATTATCTTATTTCCAATTCCACCAAAAAAAAAAAAAAAAACCCATGAACAGTGGATTTTGTATAAATCCACTTTTTTTGGGTTTTAATTTTTAAAATTTTTCAATTTTTTTTTTTTTCTAAAAATAATCAAAGAATCTTATTATTAATTTTAATTTTAAAAAGAATTTTATAAATAAATTTCATGAAATAATAAAATAATAAAATATTGAAGTGTTATAATTTTTTAATTGAAAAATAAAAATAAAAAAATAAAATAAAAAAAAAATGTAATATAAATTTATATTTAAAAAGAAAATAATTAAAAAATAATAATAATAATAATAATGGAGGATAATATAACTTCAATTGTAATTGATTGTGGATCTGGTATGTGTAAAGCTGGAATTGGTGGTGAAGAATTTCCAAGAGTTTCATTTCCATCAATTGTAGGAAAGCCAAGATTTGAAAAAACAATGTGTGCTATTGGTAATAAAGAATATTATGTTGGTGATGAAGCTCAATCTCAAAGAGGAATGTTATCATTAAAATATCCAATTAAGAATGGAATAGTTGTTAATTGGGAATATATGGAAAAATTGTTATTTCATATGTTTTATAATGAATTACGTGTTTCTCCAGATCAGTATCCAATTCTTTTCACTGAATCACCATTAAATCCTAAATCAAATAGGGAAATGTTAACACAAATAATGTTTGAAAAATTTAATGTACCAGCTTTATATATAGCAATTCAAGCTGTCCTTTCATTATATGCGTCTGGTCGTACATGTGGTATTGTTTTGGATTCAGGTGATGACGTTACACATACAGTGCCAATTTATGGTGGTTATGTTTTACAACATTCAATAATTCGTTTAAATTTTGCTGGAAGTGATTTAACAGAATATATGGCAAAATTATTATTAGAACGTGGGTATTCATTTACAACAACTTCTGAAATGGAAATTGTTAAATCAATTAAAGAGAAATTAGCATATGTTGCTATTAACTTTAATGCTGAAATGTCAAAACCAATCGATACATTAGAAACAACTTATCAACTACCAGATGGTCAAATAATAATAATTGGAAATGAAAGATTTCGTTGTGCTGAAGCGTTATTTCAGCCATCAATGATTGGCTTAGAATGTGATGGTATTCATGAAACAATTTTCAAATCAATAATGATGTGTGATATTGATATTCGTAAACATATGTATGCAAATATTTTATTATCAGGTGGTAATACAATGCTCTCAGGAATTTCCGACCGTATCTATAACCAACTAAGAGAATTGGCACCAAATAATATGAAAATTTTAATTGTTGCTTCCCCAGAAAGAAAAAATCTTGTATGGATAGGTGGATCAATTTTAACTACTCTTCCCCTATTCCAAGAAATGTGGATCTCAAAAGAAGAATATGATGAACATGGCCCATCAATTATTAATAAAAAAGTTGGATTATATTAAATAAATTGTTTTTAGGGAATTAAAATATGTATTTATTTTATTTATAGTTTTAATAAATAATAATAGACAAATAAAAAAAATTAAATATTGACATAAAGATCTAAAAGTGAGCCAAGATTCAAAGATAAACCCAATAATTGAGATCTATCGTCACTTTGGGAAGTACCTTGATTAGCACTAACTTTAAAGTTTGACATTGACTTATTTGTTTGGGTTGATTTAACACTTCCCATTGATGCAATTGATTCTATTATTAAAAAAAAATTATAATTAGTAAATTATTAACTTGTTTATTTAAAAAAAAAAAAATTATTTAAAAAAACATTTTTTTAACAATTTAATAATTACTGTATAACATTTTATTTTTATTTTTTTAAAAAAATTGTAATTAAAACTTTTTTGTTTTATTTGTTTTATATGTTTTATTTGTTTTGGAATGAAAAATAAAATTATTAAATTTGAAATTTATAGTTTTTTTTTTTAAGGTTTTTTTTTTTACTTATATTAAACTATATTAATTATATTATATTTTTAATAATTTTCTTATTTTATTTTTTAAGATCTCATTTTTTTGAAAAAAAAATACAAAACAAGATTGTGTTTGAAAAAAAAAAAAAGGTACATCTTCCAATTTATTCTTAGTAAAAAATAGGAATAAAAATTTTAAGAAAAGTAAATCCCATTTTGTATTTTGTATTTGAGATCATTGTTTTTTATCAATTAAAAATTGAATTCGTATATTTTTTATTTTGGAAATAATAATATTTTGATTAAAAAATACCAAATGGTTTTATATTGGTTAAAATTTTTAATTACGTAAATGGTGGGGGGATCTAAAAAAAATAAAAGATATATAATTTCAATACCCCCTAAAAAAAACAGCAAAATAATTTAAATAAAAATTATGATTGCACCAGGTGTGTGTGTTTTAAATTTTAAATTTTAAATCCAACAATTAAAGAGGATATTTTTTTTTTAGAACTCCTGAACACCCAGCATTAATACTTATATCATGTATAAAAACTCATTATAAAAAAGAATATTACATTTTAATATTAAAAATTTAAAATCTATTAATTGTTTATTTAAATTTTAAAATAAATTTATTTTAATTATTATTATAACTAAATTTTTAAATATATATATCCAATCCTAACAATGAACCAAGGTTGAGAGAAAGGCCAAGCAATTGGACATTATTTAAACTTTGTTTACTTGAGGCATCACTAATATTGGTAAAATTAACAGATGCGGTTTTGGTTTGGGATTTACCAATAGAAGAAATTGATTCTAAATTAAAAATTTGGTATTAGTATCTTTTTTTTTTTTTTGTATTTCTCAAAAAAAAATTAATATTTACTGTATAACATTTTAGCTTTTTTGAGTTTATAATTTTTTGTTTTTAATGTTTAAAAAAAAATTTTAATTAAACAAATTTATACTTTTTTTTTTTTTTTTTTTATCCATAAAAAATAATTTTAAAAGTCCAAAAAAAAAAAAAAAAACAAATTAAATAATTAATAGGAATTAATAATAATAATTTGGTGTTTCTAAATAAACAAATACCAAAAATCTATTACATTTTCGTTTTAATTAATTTAATAAAAAGGAAACAAAATAATTTAAAATTGTTTTGTCCAAGAAAATTTTAATTTTATTTTAATTTTTGAAAGATTAATGTAGATAATAATTTCGAAAATAGGATTATTTCTTGGTATAGACATACGAGTTGGATGTATTTTCTTGGACAAAACAAAAATCCTTTATAAATTATTACAAATCTTTTTTTTATCTTGCCAATAGTGCCAATGGATTCCAATATAAAGAAAAGTTTTTTTAAGTAATAAATTATAATTATATTATAATAGTTTATTTGTTAATTGAAGAATTTATATTTTTAATGAAGCCAATTTTGGTTGGTTTGAATTAAATAATTCAATCCATTTTAAAAACAATTAAAACATTTAATAAAGACTTTTTTTTTTTTTTTTTTTTTTAGTTTATAAATACGTTTACTTTTTTTTTTTAGTTTTTTTTATTATTATTTATTTTTTTATTTATTTATTTATTTTAGTAATTATTGAAATAACCCATTGAAACAACAAAAGTACTTTCAGCAGTTTGAGAGATAATTTTAGCATTTTGGATATCGAGTGAAACGAAATTTAAGACAGCGTTAAAGTTGACAGCTGCGTAGAGAGTAGTTTGATGAGCAGCATGTGAAACAACATTAACTTGTTGAGCTGCAGTGAAAATACCTAATGGTTTGACAGCACCAGTTTCTGGATCGATTAAAGCATAATCTTGACCAGAGTTACCGTTTGAATCGGTGATGATTACAGTACCAACTAAAACATCCAATGATGGTACATAAAGTAAATCGTATGGACCAGAGGTGACACCAGTTGGTAATACTAAATTGACGGAACCAAGGTTTTCACCTGAACGAGTATCAAAAGTGGTGACAGTGACATCGTTGACAGTTGCAGTGACAACATAATAAGTATGATTCCAAGTTGAAAGACCAACACCTAAAAATGCACCTTCAACTGATCCATAAACATCATATGAACCTGAAGCTGGATCAATTTCACCAACTAACCATGTATTGTTACCTTCTGAAATTACACATTTTAATGAATTAACATCACTATCATATCTTAAACCATAAACTAATTCAGTTGTTGGTAATGGTACGAAATAATTAACTTTATTTTTTGCAACATTAATTGTAACTAAATAATTAATCTATAAAAAAAAAAAAAAAAAAAAAATTTTAAGTTAATATATATATATTTTTTAAAATAATAATAATAAATGAATAAATAAGTTTTAAAAACTTACACCATTATTTGAAAGTTGGAAAGTAAAGATTGAAGTTAAATCATTCATTGCGCTATTACCTGGAAGTGAATTTGTGAAATTTGGGAATAATAATGAGTAAGTGGCTTGACCAGCAGTGGTTGAGATTTGACCAAAGTTGGCTGTGTTACCAGTTTGCCAAACACCATATAAATTTGCACTTGCATATGAAATTAATGAGAGAATAACTAAAAATAATAACTTCATTTCTTTTTCTTTCTTTTTTATAATATCTACAATATATATAAATAAATAAATGAATGAAAAAAAAAAAAAAAAAAATAAAAAAAAAACGGCCTCGGGTTTTGTTTATTTTTTTTTTTTTTTTTTTTTTTTTAAAATTAAAAAAAAAAGAAAAAAAATAAAAAAAATAAAATATTTTAAAAAATATCTAAAAAAAAAATCGTAAAAATCATCCAAATTTATACTGAATTGTTATTTTTATTTTATTTTTTTATTTTTATTTTTATTTTATTTTTTTATTTTTATTTTTTAATAATTGATCAATTAATTCCCAATATTTAAAATTCTTAAGAATCATTTGAAACCAATTAATTATTCCTTATTTCTTTTTAATTTTTTTTTTTTTTCATTTTTTTATTTTTTTTTTTTTTTTTTTTCTTTCATTTTTTGTTTTTCTCACTTTTTTTTTTTTTTCTTTCATTTTTTTTTTTTTTTTTTTTCAATGTAAACTCAAAAGCAACAGTTGTAAATCAATATGGTACATGTTTATAAAGGATTATTTTTAGAATGGTAAGTTACAAATGAATAATTAAATTAGTGGTAAAAATTTAGCAAATCATAAATTCTAAATATTAATATTACTTTAATTTATTATAAAGTGACCCACCAACTAAACAATTTGTAGAGTATATAAGTAAACAAGAACATTTCGAAGTAATTGTTTTGGATGAAACACATTTATTCCTTCAAGGTGGTGATGAAAAAGTTATAAATTCAATACAAAGAAGAATTGATGATTTACAAAATCAAAATACATATTCAGTATTTGATAAAGATCAATAATTATAGAGAGAAAAAAAAAAAAAAAAAAAAAAAAAACATATAATATATAATTGTAAATAATAAATAAAATGAAACTATTTTTTTTAATGTAAATAATTTTTATTATTATTATTATTTTATATCTTTATTTCTATTTATTTTTTATTTTTTTATTTTTTATTTTTTTATTTTTTTTTTTTTATTTTTATTTTTTTTTTTTTATTTATTTATTTTAAAATTAATTTTTAAATTGTATTAAAAACATAATCAAAAATTGGAGAAGTTACACCAAAATTTCTATTATCATCTTTGAAATGATGATTGAGATGATTAGTTTTAATTGTTTTGAAGATGGTTGGTAACCAATCGATATCGGCATGATGGAAATAGTAATGGAAAGTATCGTAAAGCATGTAACCACAAGCAATACCGGAATAGAGAGCCCATGGTATACCAGTGATTTGTAAAAAGTCTGGGAAATTTAAGAAAAGTTTATAAGCACCATATCCAATAAACACAGAGAAAACTGGTGGAAATGTTAAACGAGTATGATCCATTGGAGTTAAATGATGAATACCGTGAATGAAAAAATGGAAAAAGTTACCCCAATATGATGATGTCTCCAAATGAAATACAAATCTATGTAAAATATATTCAATTAATGACCACATAAATAAACCTATAAAAAATATAACTGTTGATACTAAAACTGATGATTTCTCTTGAATTATTGAATAAATATAACATGCTGTAATAATTGGTATCCACTATAAAAAAAATAATAAAAAAGGGGGAATTAGATTAGTATTTATTTTATATATATGTTTAATTTTTTTTTTTTTTTTTTTTTTTTTTTTTTTTTTTTGCTACATACTAAAATGAAAATATACCACCATGGCCAACGTGTGAATAATTCTAAGATTGAATTATCGAAAATGATGATTTTATTTAAACCAGTTTGAGAATGAATCCATTTTAAGTAGTTTTTACCCTCTAATAATTTAAGTTGTGGTACCATTGCTTTATTTACATCTATACTATTTAAAATTTTCTCATCTATTGAATTATCTGATGTATATGAAATTTTATTACTATTGTTGTTATTATTGTTATTATTGTTTATGTCAGCACCATCTTTTTGTTTTTCTTGTTTTAATTTTTGTTGATTTTTAATATATTCTAAAACTGTTGGTTTGGTTGTTGGTTTACGGTAACCTGCTAATTGACCAATTGAATATTGTTTTAACATGTTATAGGCTACTAATGAATGTTCATGTAATTGACCATCTATGAAAACATCTGAAATATCTTCACCTAAATGTTCAACTAAAATATCGGAACCACCTGGATGATCATATATAAATGATGTTATATCATAAACTTGTCCATCAATTACTACCCATGCATTTGATTTTTCATTATGTTTTTTTACTTCACTTAATAATATACCATTATTTTGTTCTGATTCAATCATTTTTTGATTTTGATTTTTTTGATTTTCTTTGTTTTTTGATACTCTCTTTTTTTTTTTTTTTTGATTTTTTTTTTTTTTTAAGGGAATATTTTTACAATATATAAATAAACAATAAATAAATGAATTACTATGGAAAAAAAGAAAAAAAATTGTGTTGTTTTTTTTTTTTTTTTTTTCTTTTTTTTTTTTGTTAATATTATTATTAAAAGTAGTGTGGGTGTTTGAAAATTAATAATATTTAGTTTTTAACCCAAAGAAAAAAAAAAAAATTTTAAAAAATATATCTAGAGGAATATGGAGAGTGGTGTGTGTGTGTAGGATAACTATTTTTTTTTATTTTTTTTTTTTATTTTTTTTTTTTTATTATTCTGGTTTTGTATTAATTTTTATTATTACTATTATTTTTTTTTTTATTAATTAAATATTAACCCTGGTATAGATGAGTGAATATTTTGACACTTGCTGCAAAAAAAATGAAAATTATAAAAAAAAAAAAAAAATGGAAAAAAAAAAAAAAAAAAAAAAAAAAAAAGATTGCGAACGGAAAAAAAAATAAAAAAAATCAAAAAATTTCGAATAAAATGGCTACTGTTGTCGTAATTTATGAGAAAGAAAATTTTGCCCAATAATAGCCCAAATAATTAATTGTTGTAACCCAATTTGATTTAATTTTTTTTTTTATTTTTTTTTTTTTTCCCTCCTAATGTATTGGTATAGATGTAATATTACAAAAATAAAAAAAAAAAAATAAAAATAATAGTGAATAATGTAAGGTGTTACAATTGTGTGAGCAGGTATTGGATATTAAATTAAATGATTTAAAAAAACTAAAATAAAAAAAAAAATAAAAAAAAAAAAAAAAAAAAAAAAAAAAAAAAAAAAGTGGAAAGCGCAATTAAATTAAATTTATTAACTATAAACGAAAAAAAAAATTTTAAAAAAAAAAATAAAATAAAAATAAAAAATGAAAAATAAAAAATAAAATAATTCGAAATATAACGTTTGTATGAAGTCATTCTATCTCTTATGTTTAAGCAATCAAAGAAATTTCATTCTTTAATTTTTTTTATTTTCTTTTATTTTTTATTTTATTTTTTTTTTTTATATTTTTTGATTGGATTGCACAACAATTACGATGCAAATTAAATTGAATTTTTTAAAAAAAAAAAAAAAAAAAAAAAAGTACATTACTAAAATTCAAATAATGTTTAAGATGGACCAAAAAAACCATAAAAAAATCTTTTTCAAAAAAAAAAAAAAAAATGCAAAACCAATATAAATTCCACAAATATATATATATAATTTTTAAAAAAAAAATTTAAAATTAATTAATTTTCAATTCAATTTTATTTATCATTTTCCAAAAATTTCAAAAAAGATATTTTTTTTTTTTTTTTTTTGACCAGTTTGTGATTTAAATTAATACAAAAAATAAAATAAAATAACAATGTAAAGTAAAATATTAATAAAAAAAAAAAAAATTAATTTATAAAAATCATAAGTATTTGGATTGTAATTCAAAAAAAAAAAAAAAAAAATAAAAAATATCTTTTTAGAAATTTCATTTTGAAAAAACAAACGACATGAAAAACTCTTTTTGGATACCAACATCGTATCACCAAAAAAAAAAATAAAAAAAAAAAAAAATAAAAAATAAAAAATAAATAAAACCCACACCCCTGTTTTTTTTTTTTTTTTTTTTATTTTATTTTAATTTTATTTTTCAAATTTTTTTTTTTATTATTTGTATTTGTATTTATTTATATATTTTGTATTTTACTATTTTTTAAAAACATACAAAAAAAAAAAAAAAAAAAAAAAAAAAAAAAAAAAAACCAATGGAAAGATTATCAATTATTTGTAATCATTTTGAAGATAATGATTCATTAGAATCAAATGAAGTTGCAGCAAATTCTAATAATAATAATATTAATAATAATAATAATAATGGATTAGCAACATTAAATCAAAATTCATTAAATAATTTAATTCAAATTAATTCAAAGATTAACTTGGATTCAGAAAAGATTGAAAAAATTACAAAAATATTATTTGACCATCCAGATAAAGAATGGACAGCAGCACGTAATAGATTAATAGAGGTATTGAAAGATCCAATCTTTGAGTGTAAACCATATGCGTCATTCCATGAACAAAGAGAATTGGCACAAAAGAGAGTAGCACATTTAGCATCGATACCAGGTGGACCAATTTTAAAAGTTGGTGAAATCGTATCAAACTATAAGAAATTTTCAATGTTTCAATCTACATTGGTCTATTGCGATATGTCAATGGCAGTGAAATCCTCAGTGCATTGGGGTTTATTCGGAGCATCGGTATGTTGTTTAGGTTCAGAGAAACACGAGAAATATTACGACGATATCGATACTTGCAAAATGAGTGGCTGTTTTGCATTGACAGAGTTGGCTCATGGTTCAAATGTGAAAGGTGTTGAAACCATTGCAGAGTACGATAACAAGACACAAGAGTTTGTAATTCACACACCATCAGACACAGCACAAAAGATTTGGATTGGTAATGCTGCAACCTATGGTTGTTTTGCTACAGTGTTTGCAAATTTAATTTCAAATGGCGAGAATTATGGTTTACATCCATTCCTTGTACAAATTAGAGACACCACAACATTGAAACCATTGGCAGGCATCACAACAGCTGATAACGGACCAAAGATTGGGTTGAATGGTGTTGATAATGGTCGTTTATGGTTTAACAAGGTTAGAATCCCACGTGATAATCTTTTGAACAAGTTTGGTGATATTGATGCCAATGGTGTTTATAGTACACCAATTAAGAATCCAAGCGTTCGTTTCAATTCAATGTTAGAGTCGTTGATTGGTGGTCGTATCACTGTTGCAAATATGGCAAATTCAGCAGCAAAGATGGGACTTTACATTGCTTTACATTATGCATTCTCACGTCGTCAATTTGGTCCATCCAATGGTAAAGAGGTGTTGTTAATCGATTATATCACACATCAACGTCGTTTATTCCCACAATTGGCAGAGGTTTACATCAATCAAGTCGGTATAAATTATGTTATCAATAAATTCCAAAATAGAACTGAAAAGGATGCAAGAGATGTCTTCCTATTGGCATGTGGTTTCAAAGCAGCAACAACTTGGAATCGTTCAAAAACTTTACAACTCTGTCGTGAATGTTGTGGTGGTCAAGGTATGGCAGCAAGTAATAAAATTGGTATTCTTCGTGCTGATACCGATGTAGATTTAACCTACGAAGGTGATAACACAGTACTAATGCAAGCCGTTGCCAAAGCATTGCTTCAAGAGTTTAAATCCTATTTCACCGGTACAAAACGTATAACTGGTATGTTGAGTTACACCTATTCCAAGGGCCACATTGGTATCTTTTTAAGAAATAAAAACTTTTTCACCAAACGTTTACACACAGAATCCCATCTATTGGATCCAGATGTATTGTTGGATGCTTTCATCTATCGTGAATTCAAACTCCTTCGTAACTTGATCAAAACTCTTAGAGCCAAAGTAAAGAATGAAAAAATGACAGGTCTTCAAGCTTGGAATAGTAGTTTGGATTTAGTACTTCAATTGGCAAATGCTTACATTGAAAGAGTTTCCATTGAGAAATTCTTGGAAGAAGTTCAAAAATCTCCAGAAGATATTAAACCAATCTTAACTTCACTTTGTATCCTCTATGAATTAACAAAGATTGAAAATGATCTTGGTTGGTTCCTTTCAAATAAATACTTTGCACCAGTTAAAGGTCAAGCAATTGGTAATACAATCAATAAGGTTTGTGGTGCATTAAAAGATCATGCAATTCCATTAGTTAAAGCATTTGATATTCCATCTCAATTTTTAACTGCTCCAATTATTGGTGATTGGGTTTCTCATTTTTCAAATCCAAATAATTGTTAATTAGTAATTACTTAGGAGAGGAAAAAAAAAAAAATTTAAAACACAACAAATTCAAATATTGTAAAAATCTTTAAAAATTTAAATTTTTTGTTTTCCCAAATCGTCTATCATCCAAATGTTGTAAAAAAATAAAAATTAAATTAATGACTCATATATCTTTTTTTCTAAACAAAAATAATAAAAAATAATAAAAAAAATAAAAAAAGTTAATAATATCAATGTCTACGTCTTTAAATACACGATTAAACCTATCTGTTGTGTGAGTCATTAATTTTTAAAATTTTTTTTTCAAATTTTTTCTTTTTTTAAATATTTTTTTTTTTTTAATTTTTTTTTTTTTTTTTTTTTTAATTTTTTTAAGCGAACTTGATAAAAAAAAAAAAAAATTTCATTTATCATTTTTTTTTTTTTTTTTTATAAAGTAAAATATTTCTTTTTTTTTTTTTTTTTTTTAATCAAAAAAATACATATTTAAAATTTTTTTTAAAAAAAAACTATAATATTATATAAAAAAAAAAATATCATTCATTTTTTATTTTTTATTTTTTTTAATTAAAAAAAAATAGTAATAAATAAAAAAAAAAAGTAAAAAAAAAAAAAAAAAAATTGTTGTATTTATAAAAAAAAAAAACAAAATATAATTTTAAAATAAAAAAAAAAAAAAGAGAAAATGTCAAAATTAAAAGAAATATCAAGACAATCAACAACATCATGGAGTCCAATTGCACAATATCCAGATTATATGGCAGTTGGTACAGTAACAGGTACAATTGGAGCAGATTTTGATACATCATCTAAATTAGAAATCTATTCATTAGATATTACCAATGAAAGCAAGCAAATGACATTAAAAGGGTCAACATCATCAAGTACAAGATTCAATAAAGTAGTATGGGGACAAGCATCAAGTAATTTTCAAAATGGTATTATTGCTGGTGCAATGGATAATGGTACAATCAATCTTTGGGATCCAACAAAGATTTTAGCATCAGATGCCACTGATGGTGGTGGTAGTGATGATCAATCATCATTGATCGGTGTTGGTCAAAGACACTCTGGTCCAGTTCAATCCATCGATTTTAACGTTCAAAATCCAAATCTTTTAGCATCTGGTGGTTCAGATTCTGAAGTTTTCATTTGGGATTTATCCGATCCAACTCAACCATCTGCTCTTAATCCAGGTAGTAAATCGCAACAATCTTCTGATATCACTTGTGTTGCATGGAATAAAAAAGTAGCACATGTAAGTATTTATAAATAAATAAATAAAAAAATAAATAAATAATAAATAATAATAATATTTTATTAATTTTATTATTTATTAGATTTTGGGTTCAGCATCATATAATGGTTATATTGTAATTTGGGATTTAAAATCAAAGAAAACATTAATGACAATTAATGATCGTAATAGAAAATGTAAATATAGATCAATTGTTTGGCATCCATCAGAGGCAACACAAATCGTTGCAGCATCAGAGGATGATGATCATCCAGTGATTCAAGCATGGGATTTACGTAATACTACATCACCAGTTAAATCAATGGAAGGTCATAAAAAAGGTGTTTGGGGTTTATCTTGGTGTCCATCTGATAATGCTTTATTATTATCAACTGGTAAAGATAATAAAACATTTTGTTGGAATTTTGATCGTCAAGAAATACTTTGTGAAATTAATGATAATAATAGTAGAAATAATATTAATAACAATAGCAATAATAGTAATAGTGATAATAATAATGGTAATACAGATCCAAATGCATGGAATTTCGAAGTTCAATGGTCACCACGTGTACCAGCTTTATTATCAACATCATCATATGTTGGTAAAGTTAATGTTTATTCATTACAAGATGTAAATGAGAAATCAACTAGTGGTAGCAGTGCTGGTCAACTCAATGCATTGGGTATTCAAGAACAAACTAGCCAAATCACACCAACAATTAAACATACACCAAATTGGTTATTAAGACCATGTGGTGCTGCTTTTGGTTTCGGTGGTAAGATCGCAGTTTTTGGTAGAAATAAAAAAGTTACTGCCGCTGCCAATGGTGCAACTTCACCATCATCATCTTCTTCACCAGCATCATCAGTTCAACAATCACAATTACAACAACAACAACGTGTAATTCATATCTCACATGTTACAACTGAAGTTGATATTGTTAAATCAAGTGAACAACTTGAAAATGTCATTCACACTGGTCAATATGAACAATATTGTCAAGAGAAAATCGATCAATCAACTTCCGATGAAGAGAAATCAATTTGGGGTTTCCTTAAAGTTAAATTCGCCAAAGATGATCGTTTAAAGATTTTAGATTATCTCGGTTATGATATTGAAACCATTAAAAAAGAATTAAAACAATTCCTTGGAACTTTACCAGAATTACCAATTGAAAGTGGTTTCAATGAATTACCAATTGAAAATGTCGATGATCAAAGTAAACCAGAACCAACAACAACTACCACCAATGAAACTGTCCATCTTGAACCAGTTGTTGATGAAAATAATAATGTTGTAGATGCTGATAGTTTCTTTGATACTGCCGCTTCTGATGCAAATAAAGAACAACAAGACGATTCATCATCATCACCATCAACTAAATCACCAACAACTACAACAACACCTATTGAATTCCCAGGTGATGAAAAAGAACAAATGATTACAAAAGCATTATTAGTTGGTGATCATAATAGTGCAGTTGAATGTTGTCTTCGTTTAGGTAGATATTCAGATGCATTGATTTTAGCACATGCAGCAGGTCAAGAACTTTGGAAAAAGACTCAAGAGGCTTACTTTGAGATTGTACGTAGTCCATTTGGTAGAGTTGTATCATGTATTGTTAAACGTGATTTCCAACTTTTGGTAAAGAGTGCCGATCTAAAGGATTGGAAGGCTTCATTGGCTATCCTTTGTACTTATGCCCCTCCAACCGATTTCAAAATTTTATCAGGCATTCTTGGTGATCGTTTAGATAAAGAAGCAAGTGATTTGAAATCCGCTATCCTTTGTTACATTTGCGCTGGTGATATCGATAAAACCGTCGATATTTGGAGTCGTGTCTCTCAACAACATCAACAACAACAACGTCAATCTTTAACTTCAAGTGGTAATAGTATCACTGTTTTAGAACAAGAGTCAAATAAAGATCTTCAAAATTTAATTGAAAAAGTTTCAATATTTAGAAGTGCTTGTAATGGTAATAGCAATAACAATACATTAAATCAAGTTTTATCAATGAAATATGCTAAATATGCAGAGATTTTAGCTTCACAAGGTAATCTTTCAGCTTCATTACGTTATTTAGCACCAATTACAAACTCACAATGTAAACAAGAATATGGTGTACTCTTTGATAGAGTTTATCGTGCTACCTCTAATCATCAAGGTATTCCACAACCACCATTCCCATTCCAATTAGTTGATGTTTATTCTTCAAATCAACCAATTCAACAACAACAACAACAACAACAAAATAAAGCTCAACAAGTTGGTCATCAACATCAACATCAACACCAACATCAAAACCAACATCAACATCAACATCAACACCAACATCAACATCAACCACCACAACAACAACAACAACAACAACAACAACAACAAATGGGTAGACAAAATACATTTAATCAACCACCACAACCAATGGGACAACACCAACACCAACAACAACAACAACAACAACAACCACCAATTATGATGAATCAATCACCAATGCAAAATAATAATAATAATAGAATACC
This sequence comes from Dictyostelium discoideum AX4, assembly GCF_000004695.1. Lineage (NCBI taxonomy): Eukaryota > Evosea > Eumycetozoa > Dictyosteliales > Dictyosteliaceae > Dictyostelium > Dictyostelium discoideum. Next base: position 3,840,587 of record NC_007087.3, read on the forward strand.
AATGATGAATCAACCACCAATGATGAATCAACCACCAATGATGAATCAACCACCAATGATGAATCAACCACCACAAATGATGAATCAACCACCACAAATGATGAATCAACCACCACCACAAATGATGAATCAACCACCACCACAAATGATGAATAATAATCAACCACCAATTATGATGAGACCTATGCAACCAAGTGGTCCATCACCAATGAACCCACCACCAACAATGAATAACACTCAACCACCACCAATGATGAACACAATGGGTGGTCCATCATCAGTCAATAATTCTCAACCTCCAATTATTCCAATGAATGGTAATCCACTACCAATGAATCCAATGAGTCCAATGATGTCTGATAAATCAAATCAACCACCAATGAATCCAATGATGAATCCAATGAACCCAATGAATCCAATGATGAATCCAATTCAACCAACTGCTCCACCACCAATGAATCCAATGATTCCACAAGGTGGTAGTCCAATGATTAATCATCCACCACCACCAATGAATCCAATGATTAATAATGGTCCAGTTTCAACACCACCAATGAATCCAATGATGAATCAAGTTGTACCACAAAATATTTCACCACCACAAATGCCAACAAGATCACCAGTTTTAGAGAATAAATCATCATCACCATCAAGTGAATCATTTACATCACCAGCACCAAAACCAAACGTTCACAATAAAACACCATCCATTATCACTGGTCAATTGGGTGTAACTACACCATCTGAAGGTCCATCAAATGAAGACACTGAAAGATTCGTTGAGAAATTACAAAGATCCATTCAAGAATTAAATGGTAGAACTGATAGCAAGGTTTGGGAGGATGCCAATAAAAGATGTCAAGGTCTCATCAATAAGGTTTCAAAGAAAGATATCTCTGCTGAAGCTTTCAAAGCTCTCGATGCAATTTTAGCTTCAATCGTTGAAAAAGATTTCAAAAAAGCTTCCGATACTTATATTCAAATCACTTCAACTCCACTTTGGGGTGAAGTTGGTTCACAATCAATGGTTGGCCTTAAACGTCTCATTGATCTTGGTTTAAAATCTCATTAAAAAAAAAAAAAAAAAAATTTTAAAAAAAAAAAAAAAAAAAACCCAAAAATAAATTAAATATATGATTAAATTAATAAAGTAAAAAAAAAAAAAAAAAAAAAAAAAAAAAACCCTTTGATCATTAAATAGGTACAATTGCTTTGGAGTGGAATTTTTTTTTTTTATTTTTGGCTTAAATTTCCTTCTTAAAAATTTAATTTAATTTTATTTTTATTTTTATTTTTATTTTTTTTTAATTTTTTTTTTTTTTTTTTTTTTTGCTCTTCACAATTTTTAATTTCAAAATTTTTTTTTTTTTATTTTTTTTTTTATTTTTTATTTAATTTTTTTAATTAATCATAGTCAACAAAATGTGTAAATATAATGATCATAAATATTTAGTAGAAAAGGTAGATAGATTGGTATTACCAGAAAATGTTGTACCAATTAAATATGATTTACATTTAAAACCAAATTTAAAAGAATTTACTTTTAAAGGTGAAGAGACCATCACAGTTCAAGTAAAACAACCAACAAAAACCATAACTATACATTCAATTGAAATTGAAATTCAATCAGCTTCAATAAAATCATCATCATCATCTCAATCATCAAAATCAATTACATTTTATGAACCAGAAGAAGTTGTCATCTTTGAATTTGAAAATGAATTATCAGTTGGTGAATATTGTTTATCATTGGTATTTACTGGTTTATTAAATGACAAATTAAAAGGTTTCTATCGTTCAAAGTATACTGTTAAAGGTGAAGATCGTTATTTAGCAACAACTCAATTCGAAGCCACCGATGCTCGTCGTTCTTTTCCATGTTTTGATGAACCAGCTCATAAAGCAGTTTTCAATATCACTTTAACTGTCTCTGAATGTCATACCGCTATTTCAAATATGGAAGAAAAATCAATTACTCCAAATAATGATGGTACTAAAACTTATATATTCGAACAAACTCCAATTATGAGTACATATTTAGTTGCTTATATTGTTGGTGATTTAGAATATATTGAAGGTAAAACAAAGGGTGGTATTAGAGTTAGAGTTTATAAAGCTAAAGGTGTTGAAGGTGAAAGTGATTTCGCTTTAGATACTGGTATTAGAGCAATGGATTATTTCATTGATTATTTCAATGTACCATATCCATTAACTAAATGTGATCATGTTGCTGTTCCAGGTAAATTTTTTTTCTATTTTATTTTCATTTTTTCAAATATTTAAAATACTAATTTTTTCTTTTTTTATTATTATTATTATTATTATTTTATGAA